>NC_092134.1:66244327-66547357 GCF_043159975.1 Macaca nemestrina
CTCAGATGGCTGGGACAAGTGTTGCTGCGACCCAAATTCCTTCTAAGTAGGAAACATAGAATTTTTTTTTTTATTTTAATCTCTTGAACTGACAAGGTATGGGCTTTTTCTATTTAAAGATTTTTGTATTTCTAGAATCTCTGATGCTCACACTTCATGTATTCCCTTCTGAATATTGAACACTTTTATTTATCCTTTTGACATTGTCTTTCTAGTGATTAATTCAAAAAGTTTCATTTGAAAAGTCCCTGAATAAAAGTCATCTGAATATTGTAAGGGGTGATTTTTGATCAGAACATATCAGAACGTATTTTTACTTTTTTTTTTTTTTTTTTTTGGAGACGGAGTCTCGCTCTTTCGCCCAGGCTGGAGTGCAGTGGCGCAATCTCCTCGGCTCACTGCAAGCTCTGCCTTCCGGGTTCACGCCGTTCTCCTGCCTCGGCCTCCCGAGTAGCTGGGACTCCAGGACTACAGGCGCCCACCAACGCACCCGGCTAATTTTTTATTTTTATTTTTTATTTTTTAGTAGAGACGGGGTTTCACTATGTTAGCCAGGATGGTCTCGATCTCCTGACCTCGTGATCCACCCGCGTCGGCCTCCCAAAGTGCTGGGGCTACAGGCGTGAGCCACCATGCCCGGCCATATTTTACATTTTTAAAGCCTAGAGACACCTTGGTAGGACATCCTTAGATTTCTGACAAAGTACTGGAGCTATCTTCTTTTATCTTGGTCAGATGAACTCAGTACTACGTTTGATCAGCCGAGAGAGAGAGAGAGAGAGAGAGAGAGAGAGAGAGAGAGATTTATTTAAGAGAGCGATGAAACAAGATGTTATCTTGTTTAGGGATTGTTTTAATGCTATAAATTTGTCCAAGTAATTTTCTTGGGATAATAATCTCAAATAGGCTGCCAAGGAAACACAGAATACAATGAAGAGCACATAGTGGCCATGTTCTAAGCTTAATGTCAATCTTCCTCTTCCATTTCCCTCCCCTTCTCCACCCTTTCACTCCTTCTCCCATCTTTCCTGACAACACCTTCTCTCTAGTTGGTACAAAAGATCAATGTTGAAAGTGGTCAATAGTAGCACTTGATGGAAAATGATATGAGGGAACAGTTTAAGATCATGTAAGTGGAATGTGAGAGAAAGTCTTCAAAAATTCAAAGATTTAAGATCAATCCAATGTTGTTTGGTACATCTTGGAGGAGAGAGGTCTCTAACAAAATTTTTTTTTTTTTTGAGACGGAGTTTCCCTCTTGTTGCCCAGGCTGTAGTGCAACGGCTCGATCTTGGCTCACAGCAACCTCTGCCTTCCGGGTTCAAGCAGTTCTCCTGCATCAGCCTCCCGAGTAGCCGGCATGCGCCACGGTGCCTGGCTAATTTTGTATTTTTAATAGAGATGGGGTTTCTCCATGTTAGTCAGGCTGGTCTTGAACTCCTGACCTCAGGTGATCTGCCCACCTCGGTGTTCCAAAGTGCTGGGATGATAGGCATGAGCCAGTGACCCAGTCAACAACTTTTACATTTTTTTAAATTAAATTTTTATTATCAATGTGGCTTACTTTAAGTTAGTCAGGTATTGAACAAGGGTGCTAAAAGTTGTTCTTGTGCATTCAAATTAAATACTTGTTTCCTTCTTTCCCTGTTTTTAGCCGTATATTTAATTAGAAATCATCTTGTTGCCTATTTCATGAACCCAGATTCGAACGTAACCTGCAAAACATCTAAGTTAAGACAAGATCATATACTTTAATAAAATTCCAATTAAATTCTCTGAGTTTAAAGGCTCCTGCAACAGTTATAATCTTTAGCACAGAAAAAAGAAATGAAATAGTGGATCTTAGACACAGGCATAGAAATAACTGATCTGACATAAGAAGTATAAATTTTCTAAGGCTAACAAATGTTTTTGATCAAAAATGAGAAAAAGGTTAGGCAAACAGTAGCTCATGCCTGTAATCCCAGCATTTTGGGAGGTCCAAGTGTGAGGATCGCTTGAGGTCAGGAGTTCACAACCAGCCTGGGCAACATACTGAGACCCCATCTCTACACAAATAGAATCAGGAAGAAATAAAAGATGAGAGAAAATAAAATACAGAAGGTCATTTGGGCCATGAAAAGAATAAAATTCCTTTTGAGAAAAACACTCTATTAAGACAGTGCAAAATAAATTCATGAATTGAACAGCTGTGCTTTACTTCTGAAAGATTCCATTGAGAATTTATTAGCATGCATCTCATCTAAAAGCCTGAAGTTTAATTACAGAAAATTATTAAAAAGAGAAAACTTGTGTTTTTTCTCTTCTTTTTTAATGAGAGAGAAAAACAAGTGCTTAAGTGGATCTATTCCAAGTCTTCCACAAACTGAACTGGGAACATCATTTTTAAAAATAGTTTTGGGCTATATCTATAGTCTATGCTCAAGAGCCAATCCTTACCTTTGAGGAAAGAAAATATATGGCAGGAAAACATGTTAAAGTATGAAGGTAATCTATAACCCCGTACCTCTACACCACTCATAGTTAACAAAATATTGCCTTCACAGTGCTGAAGTTTCAGTCAGGCCAGAATCCATATTACCCACAGTGGATATAAAAGGTAGATGAAAATTATTCTTTATTACCCTCCCAAAATAAAAGAGCATAAAATAACAAGACCATGACATTGAAACTTCACAGCCTAATCAGAAGCGAAGCCTATGAATGAGATGGGCCATGCTTCCAAAAGCTGTCAATAAGAAAAGTCTCACAGTGGATCTGGATTAGTAGAGCTGTCCAGGGTCCTGACCCCATTCACCACCTTCTCTTGCCCTGCCTGTTTCCCTATTTTTCTGTTTTAAACAGTAATCATCTTGACCTTTAACATTCTTTCATAAATGATGACAACTCTTACCTACTATTTCAGAATGCTTCAAGACCTTCCAATACAACCTTACCTTAGAAAATCTTTGTAGGTGCAGGATGCTGTCTCTACGAACACCCAGAACAGGGAGCCTGGAACACTCTGGTTTAAGTGCATGCATTGTTAACCCTGGAAAGATTTAACATCATTCGTTTTTCCTAAGGACCAATTAATTTATTTACTTTTTTCTTTTGAGACAGAGTCTCACTCTGTCGCTCAGGCCGGAGTGCAGTGGTGCGATCTCGGCTCACTGCAACCTCTGCCTCCTGGGTTCAAGCAATTCTCCTGCCTCAGCCTCCCAAGAAGCTGGGATTGCAGGTCCACACCACCATGCCTGGCTAATTTTTTGTATTTTTCATAGAGATGGTGACCATGCTGGCCAGTCTGGTCTTGAACCCTGACCTCAAGTGATCCGCCAGCCTTGGCCTCCCAAAGTACTGGAATTACAGGTGTGAGCCACTGCACCCAGCCCAATTTATTTACATTTAAATTATACTTCTCAAATTGGACTTCTTGGTTATAAAAATATCCATGATTTGATAGCCCTATGCCCCTGTGGCTACCAGCACAATTAGTTATTAAAAAATGAGGCAATACAACATACAGAAACAAGACCAAGAGAAAAAGGCCAGTATAGCCATGACCTGGTCAATATTCATCACAAATGTGTTCACACTCTGGAGCACATACTGCTAAAAGGTGAAACTAGTTGGATATTAGTGTTGCACAGTCTGGTTACCAGGAAGTATTACTACAGTGTTCTCTGCTTTAAACAAAGACCTAAAAATATGCCCTGCAACTGTTTGTCAGGTAAGAATATTGATTGTCTGGTGTGATAATATCTATCATTTACAGATTTATTATGTCTTTCTCTTGAAGTCACAAATGCTCAAACACCCTCCTGTTCATGTAATTCATGTAAAATATGAAGGCTTCTGACTGGACACTTTGTTTTTACTCTGAGAAGTTAGATTATTATTGAAAATAATATAAACCCATATAGCTAATTTGCCAAAAGCTGTGTTTTAAATCCAGTAAATGTGTTTTTAAATAATGCAACTTCTGACCTGCTTAGTATTCAAAACCAAAAACTGAAATTCTGCCACCCTCTTTGCAGTCTATTGATTTGAGAACTACAGCTGCTGAAATTAAACTTTATTGTTAGCATAGAGCTTTCAGCTGAGGAAGCAATTTCAAATTGGTTTCTTTTCTAGCCCAGCTTAATATTAAGTAAATATGTGCCTATAAGTGTCTCTAGCTAGATTATTACCTAAAGTGGTGCATGCAACTTTGCAGGTGCAGCTCTGAGAAGCGAAAATATACTTTGGTGATGAATCTTCCTATCCAATGGGTAAACACATGTTTTGAAATTGAATGCATGGTTATCCCCAGAGCACAAGAATGTTTTCAAAGTTAGACCTTTTTTGTTTAACATACTTTTTAATTTAGTGCTCCAAGCTACAGAGATACAGAAATGAAATGGCCACAGTCCCTGTTCTTGAGGAACACCCTATTTAAAAAGAAGATAGAACCAGATATTATAACATACCATGAAAATAAATAATAGAGATGTGCACAGTGTACAATGGTAAAGGCCTCTTGTTTACGAGTGTGGGGGGCAGTAATTTTAGGGACTAGGGAATGAAAATTACCCCAGAGGAAATCAAATAGGGACCGATGAGACAAATGCCTTTGCTTTATTTTTTTAAAATAGCAAGTTCAATTTCCTGGTTCAAGAAATAGCTTCTATTCTCTAAAAATAATAAAATAATGTTCTCCTGCTGGCATAAACACTAACAGAAGTAGCGGAAATAATAACCCATCATTTTATAGACATTCTGAAAGACAAGGGAAAATGATGAATAGAAGAATACTATGAAAAGCTATGAATTTTGAATAACGAGATCAGTAAAGATATTACCTATTTTGATTTCAAATCTATAGGCAGTGAAATTTTGGAAACTAGAGGAAAGGAACACAATATCTTTTCATGAATGTCTTATCTTTTAAAGAATACTGTGCCTTTCAAAGTTATGCCTTGCAATACGATGAAAAAAACACTTAGAAATTTGTCTCAGAAATCAATAAAACTTGACTTAGTTTGATACTGTGCCAATTTAAGCTTACAACTGAATAGAATCAGATTTCCCTTCCTAATAAAGAAAGCCATAGCTGCTACTCTATGTACAGATACATCTCTACCACAAAATCCCAACCCTCCACATCATGTCAGTTTGCCTACTCTGATGCATTTTTGTGTCATAAAGAGATGAGGCTGAGAGTTTTGAGTGAAACTGTTTGTAGAAACCACTTTTATCAATTGACTATGAAGAATAAGGAAAACCAGTCCAAAGTATATACCCTGTACCTATGTAACACAAACATGAGTGACAATTGGTCACTTTACCTTATGCTTAAACAAAGGAAAAGGAGTTATTTAGATAATTCAGTTCAAATGAATTTGGGAGGCTATGGTTTTGTTCCTGGAAACCAAATATAACACTCAAGAATACAGGATAAGAAAGGAAAACCACTATGCTGCCCACAAGCCAAGGAGACAAAACTGTAAATGGTGACCAAGCTCAGGAACACCTTCAACTCCTAAAAAAGAGTCCATCAGCCAAGACTTATACATATTCTTATATACACAGTGCAACCATCACCACCACCACCACCACCACCACGGTTAACACTTACTGGGCATTTACTGTGTGCCAGGTATGATTCTAAATGATACATCTTCATTATTTTAGTACATGTCTGCAACAACCCCATATGAGGAATGTGTTTCCATATTTCATCCAATCTAATACACCATTGATGATGAGACATGACTTTTTTTGTATATTGCTAAGAAAGTAAAATCATAAACTATGATTGAATTTCCATTTTAAGGCACATTTAGATTTTAGAGCTAAACTATGAAATTATGTGCTCTTAGGATTCAATGAAATTCAATAATATTGCCCTTATTTTACAAAGGAGCACACTAACGCTCAGAGGGGTTACGTTAACTTTCCCAAGGTCACTCACATTGAGGCAAGATAAAGAAAGTGGAGGAGACAGGGTATGAATCTGGGTCCAACAGACCCAGGTCCCTCACCAGTGCCACCCTCTATTTTTATGATCTAGAACAACCAACACTTGCTTTCTCATCTTTTGAAGCAGGAATTTTAGCTTTGAAATAGATTATTTCTAAGATTCCTTTCAGCTTTCAGTGGTTGAATTCTCAGGTTTTTTATCTTCACAAACAGGCAGTGGTTTGGAATTTAATCAGAAAAAGACATGATAATTCACAGCATAATTTTGTGACTGTGGAAATGAGAACAGGCCCTGCAAAAGAAATCAGACTTGGGGCAGCATAGTGGAAGCAGCAGTGCTTTTTGAATCTGAAAGCCCTGATTTTTAGTACCAATACTAATGCACATTTTTTTTTAAAGCTATGTGATACTGGGTGAGATGCTTACCATCTTTGAACTGGAGTTTCTTTATGAAAAATTAGAAATGTGCCTATTTCAAAGGGATGTTGTGAAGACGCGCTATTATAGTGAAAGTGAAACTCTTGTCATGGAACAGTTGTTCCATAAAGGCTAGTTGCCCATGTGCCCAAAACATTACTCTAAATTAAAAGTGTGGTCCAGCCGAGGCAGGCAGATCACAAGGTCAAGAGATACAGATCCAGACCATCCTGGCCAACATGGTGAAACCTTGTCTCTACTAAAATACAAAAATTAGCTGGGCGTGGTGGAGCGTGTCTGTAATCCCATCTACTTGGGAGGCTGAGGCAGGAGAATCGCTTGAGCTAGGGAGTCGGGGTTGCAGTGTGCCGAGATCGCGCCACTGCACTCCATCCTGGCGACAGAGCAAGACTCTGTCTCAAAAACAAATAAATAAATAAAGTGTAGTCCACTTTTGGGCACTGTATATTTTTGGGCTCTGTGTATTTTCTTCTTACAAATGTCATAGGACAATGATACTGGAAAGTTGAAAAGAATGGGGGAAATTGTGCAAGGCATTATTAAGAGACAGGCATTTTTTATGTAACAGTTGTAGATATTTGTTATTCCCCACCTCACCCAGTATCCATTCCCCCTTCTGGGGAAGTGCCACGGAAAGCACTGTCTTTTCCACTTTGTCCAAAATTCATGGACAAAATCCATTGTCCGTGGACTTTTCAGTTGAGTTGACTGGACACCTAACTCCATAGAGGGGCATGAGATTAGGGCTTGGAAAATCAAATATTTCATCAGATCTCATGAGATTCAATTTGGGAATTTTTGCTGCAACTGTTTAGAGGAAGTATGTGCTCTTTCCCGCTGGACTTGGACCTTGAAATTTGAAGCTGTGGATGGCCATCTTGCTATGAGAGTATGACAAATAACACAACATGGTTGAGAACAGAGTTGAGAGATGGGAAGAGACAGTGTCTTAATGACATCACCCCATAAGCTAGTAAGTTCCTTTTTTGTGTGTGTGAACTAAGTTCTCCCTTTCTTTCTCTTTCTTTCTTTCTCTTTCTTTCTTTCTTCTTTCTTTCGTTCTTTTTCTTCTTTCTTTTCTTTCTTCTTTCTTTTTCTCTTTCTCTTTCTTCTTTCTTTCTTTTCTTTCTTCTCTTTTTCTCTTTCTCTTCTTTCTTTCTTTCTTTCTTTCTTTCTTTCTTCTAATACTGTAAATTCCTCTCTTGTTTAAATCTATTTGGGTTAGGTTGTCTGTTACTTGCAACCCCAAAATATTCTAGATAACCCCAAATAAGATAATGTCATTTGCTTTCTTGAGGGAATTTGACTTGGGAAGAGAAACTACTACTAATTAGTAGAAGTAGAGTACTACTACTACTACTTACCTAATTCTCTTCCTGAAACTGGGCAGAGTCAAGTCGACTTGCAAAAGTCGCCATTTTGCGAGCTGCCTCATTTGCAAGACTGAGTGACAGAAAGTCAGGTATGACATAAAAGGGCCACCACATCTCTCCTAGTCCTCAAAGTGTGAACAATCCATACCTACATTGCTCCTAAAGTCACTACTTGTTTGCCTTCCTAGACACAATCATTTAATAATCAAAGGCCATATTCATTCTAGAAATTGATTTTAGATTTTTTTCTCTCTAAATCTTTTAGTAGAACCAGTAAAACCTAACTCATTAAATAGATTGGTGTAAGTTCCATTTCCTCTCTTCTTTGTAATTGCACTGATGAAGGGGTCAATGCAAATGAAAAGCAGGCTGCAGGAGAAGGAAGGGAAGCCATGAGGCCTGAGCCAGCTAACTGCAGATCAGAGAAAGAATTCCAGGGTGGAGAAAATTGGGTATGCAGAACACAAATTACTTAGACTTGGAGTTACTCCTTTTAAGTCAGGACATTCATTAAATCCTATATGCAATTTGGATAAAGTTCAAATGTATATCTAATTCATATTCCTTAGATGGCATTTATGGCTTTCCATCATCTGAAGCAAAACCAGTTTTCTAGCCTCCCTCTTCCCTTTTTTCCCATACAAATCAATGATTTCAGCTAGACCCATCCACTCCAATCTCTTGAACATATTCAGTAGTTTCCATTGCTATGGCTTTGATCTTGCCATTTCCTCTCCTAAGGAAACCTTTCATCTCCTTTCAACTTTCCTAAGTCCCACAGGAATCAAATCCATTTCCTCTTGTCTTACAAAGCTTTCCCTAACCTCTTTAGCCAAAAAGGATTTTTCCTTACTCTTAACACTGAGAGCATTTACTGTCTATCCCTCATTTGACCTGCATTTATATACTGCCTTGCACCATTAGCTGTCCTTTAATGTATATGCATTTCATTTCTCTAATTAGATTGAGGTTAAGCATGATTATCCTTATGGTTCATAGTAAACCCATTAGTACTTGGTAAGTGATTTGTACAAAGTAAGTGTTCAAAAAATGACTTGTTTGTAGGTTGAGGATTTAGTCTAGGCAAAATGTTGCCCTGTGCATGTTTTTGCTCACAATTTCTCTTGAGAACAGTGTTAGTAACTGGGTGACAAATCTGAAAGAGGCAAAAATGTGGTGGTTTGGGAAGAAATGACAAATGGATAAATGTTAAATGGGAAGAGATGAAGAGACCAGATCAGTAGAGCTGAAATGAAACACATATGATAGAAGACATGGAGACTGTACAGAAGCTTCATTCCCAAGACTTCTACAAATGGTACCTACACAAACTTCCATCAACTTCAGCAAGATCAACCCCAATACATACATGTGGGAAGTTGTTTAGTTCAAGTTCCCTGTCTTTTTAATGATACTGAAGCATCTCTTTGCAGCTAGGCAGTGATAATAAAATTCCAAGAGAAGAATAATAATTCAGCATGCACAAAAGAAAGCATGAGATCAACACTACAGAAAGAAAGCCTAGAATTTCAGGCACAAGCAGTGTGCAGAGTGGTGAATAGAGCTGGATTTAAAACATAGCTGTGTGACTTGGGATCATTTACTTAGTACTTTTGAGGATAGTTCCCTTTGGTGCAAAATGGCAGTAAGCTTACTCTGACAGAGACTGCTAGCAGCCTAGCTAATGTACATTCTCGCCACTGCCCCTCTCCTTTCCTGCTAGCAGAATCACTGTATTGTTGGGAGCAACAATGCACTAAAAGGGCATTTCCTATCCTTACCTACAGATAATGGTGAGATCACAGTTCAGAAGTCACTGTAGTGAGCTTTTTGGAAATCTCTTTAAAAGACAGCTGACCCAGCTAGGAGGTGTGACTTTCTGTATTTCACCTTCCTTTTTCCTCCTTCCACCTGGAACATGGATATGATGCCTGGAGCTATAGTGGCCATCCTGCCACCACAAGGCAATCATGAGGCTAGAAGCCATTCACTAAGTCTAATAAACAGAGAGATGAAAGAAACCTGGGTAACTGATGGCTGTGGATCAGTTACCCAGTCAATCAGATGGCTGGGATTGACTAACTTTGGATTTTTTCTAATGTGAGAGAAAAATAAATTTCTTTCTTGTTTAGTCTACTATTCTTCTGTTTCTTTTACCAATAACCAAATGCAATTCCTACTTCCTAGACTTACTATGTACATTACATGAAACGATATTTATGAAGGGTCCATATATGTGCTATTATCCTTTCTTCATATCATTTATAAAAGACTTAATCATAGAGTAAATAAGTAATGTTCGGAATAGCAATTCAGATTAAAACACTGTCATTTTAGCTCATTTTTTTGCCTGCATATAAAGTGGATAAATATCTCAAGATATTATTATTCCATATGTGCATATCATGAATTATTGAAAACTCTCTTCTTGTTCTACTTGTCAGCTACCCACTCTCTTTGGATCAGGTGTGTATGGACTTACTGTTCTACTCTGCACCTTTTATCCTGTTACTTTTCACACACAAAAAGTCCTCACTCTATTCTCTGTCTACCCAAAGCCTGTTCATTCTTCAAAGTTCATCTGATTTCCTCAGTCCATAGTAACCACTCCCCATAAATGCCGCTTACAGCGGTTCTTCCCCACTTGAACTCCCTTATCAATTATTTGTACTAAATTATTTGGCACTGAATAATTTCCTTCTTGTCTTCCTTTTAGTTGTCTGGTATGCGTAAGTCTTATCCTCTGTACAAAACTGTTACCTCCTTGAGATAACTAACATATTATTCAAGGAACATTCAGTAATATCAACAGACATGAGACAGATAAAGATATCCTTTTTGTTGGTTTAAACTCCGCATAACTGAGGATCCGTCTCCTGTCCTCCAACCTCCGATAGAATCTAGCACAGAACAGGGCACAGAGAAGATGCCTAATTAGTACACGCTTCACGTAATTGAAAACTCTTGCCATGTTTAGGTCATGATGCCAGCATAAAAAATATTCAACTGATATTTAATCAAGAATTTTCATCTGAAAATTTAAAGTGCATGCCCAATGAACCTAATGTTCTGGGACAAACCAGTACAACAGAAAAGAACACACAGCTAGCCAGAGACAAAATGGAAAAATACCAGGCTGGTCAAGAACCATTTCCAAGTTCTCTGTTTCCTTCTCTGACCAAAGAATTTATTCAATCTAATCAAAGCAGCACTTCAGCTGAATGCCAGTGAGTTTCTTTCCACCCGAGAGAGGAAAAAACTGAGTTTACCACCTTAGAAGAAGCCTATATTGACATGTTTTAAATTGCCCTTTAGAATATCTCGCACAGAACAATTATCATTTCCACCTGTCACTTTTTGGAGGTGATATTTTCATGTTAAGTCGGAGGTTAAATATAACAATTAATTTAATTTGTAATTTCCCATTTCTTTTAGAGCCTTGAAACACAAATTGCTTTTATTAAAGTATGAGTTGAAAATCATAGCAAAATCAAGTGGCAGAGGTTGAAACTCAAGTGTACAAAAGATAAAAAGAAAGGGTCAAAAGGTTAGAAACTCATTTCTACATTTGAGAATTAAAGCAAGTTGCCAGAAAACTAAAATACAACTGGTAATAATTTCATAAGTATTTTAAGGGAGTATAGCAATTGCCCATTAATAAAGGTGGAGCATCCAGAGAAGCATCTTTATTTTTTTAATTATACAATGAATGTGTGCTTACTGTAGAAAAACGAGAAAACATAGATGAGGAAAGAGAAAACAGGGAAGAAATATTTTTAAATCACCCAAGAGCCCAGCACCCTGGAAGAGGAAAGCAACTATTGACCTCTGGGAGAATAACCATTAAGAATGTGTATCTTGTTAACAGGATAATGAGTTTGATTCTTCTTTTTCTGCCACAGTTGAGGCAAAGGCCAGTTGAGGACAAAGTGGACTAATTACTTCACACTCTGACTTTCAGTCCCTGGGGCCAGACTTCTTCCTGCAGGCCTGCTGGGAAGTACCAGTACTGCAGTACTGCTGGGAAGTATCAGGCACTAATGCCACTTCCACCCCACCCATCAGTTTACATGGGATGAAGGGGAAAGGCAAAAGGATGTTGACTATTGTTGGGAATATACGGTTTCGGTTCTTCCTCCTCTTCTTCCTCTTCTTCCTCTTCTTCTTTCTTCTTCTTGGAGTAGAGCAGGAGGTTTCTTTCTCTTCCCCAAAGCAGAATGAGAGGACTTCAAAAAAATCCTCCCTAAATATTAGGGTGCCTGTAAGGCAGGGTACCAGCATCTTTTTCTCCAGTTGGATGCTGGCTTGGGGCAGATTCTTGTACATGCATCCTATATAGTAGCAGAGCACAGCGAGAGAGTTCTTGGGAAGAGTGTTGCGGCTCTGAGAATCTGGGACTATGGGAGTGTAATTTTAAGCACTTCTTTATGTCTATGAGGGTAAGAACGTTTGCTCTTTCTTATGTCCCCCAAGGCTTGGGCATGTATAGCAGCAGGGCATGGTGAGAGAGTTCTTAGGAAGGGATGTGCGGCTCTGAGAATCTAGGGACATGGTAGTGTGATTTTAAGCACTTCTTTGTGTCTGTGGAGAAAAGAATGTTTGCCTCTTCTATGTGACCCCTGAGATTGGGGGACGTACTTGTTCTGGAGAGTTATAAAAGTAGGAGACCCTCTTTGGAAGGCCCTGTCAGCAACGCTTGAGTGTAAGGTACTTGGGAAGAATAGTGATCCAATTCCTACCCCATTCCTGTTTTCTAGATGCCTTGTAAGGCATAAAAGACCTTCACAATTTTCCTGACTCCGCATAAATGAGCATGGGAATTAAAAGATGGGAATCTTGAAACTGCCCAGATGTGTATATGTGTGTTCTGATAACATGTAGGTTATTCACACCAACTCTCCCGTTGAAAAAACACTAGGAATACTGGATAAAACATTTTTTAAAAAAACCTCAAGAGCACATAAAAGCCAATAAGATACAAATAGTTACCAGGTTAAAATTTAAGTACATGAAGCAACTGACTAGAAAGCCAAAAACAAAATATTTTGTCTTGAGGACATTTGCTTAAGCAGAAGAAAATGAGCTGCAGCTATCACTGCCTGAATGCCACAGGGAAGCAGTTGGGGCACCTAGAACCTATCCATCTCTCTACAAAACTGGAATCCCAAAGTGCTACACACTTATCATAAAGATAAATTAGAAAAGATTATCAAACAACTATGCCTACTATAGTTAAAGGAATTAAAAACAAACTTGAAAATACTGGCAAGAAACAGATAATTAAAGTGAACCAGCAGATTTGAAAAAAAAAAAATTGGTTTATTTAATAGGAGACCAGACACAGTTGAGGAGAGAATTACTAAATTAGAAGATGGGTCTTAGAAGTTATTCAAAATGCAGAGCAGAGAGAGCAAAAGATGGAGAATATAGAGGAGAGGTAAAGAGTCATAGGAAATAAAGAGAGATGGCTAAATATGTATTTAATTGGAGTTCTGAAGGACAGAGAATGAGACAAAGGCAATTTGGATAGATGGCCTCTGAAATTTTTCTGGAGATGAAAGATACCAATCAATCCACTCTAGAAGTCCAGTGATTCCTAAGTGGACTAAATAAAAAGAAAATTATATCTAAACGCACAAGAGTAAAATTGCAGAAACCCAAGCAAGGTAAATCTTAAAACAGACAAATTTTAAAAAGCAAAATTACTGACGAACTTCTCAAGAATCAAAGTGAAAACCAGAAGACAGGAGAATGACCTATCCAATGTGCTACAAGAAAGTAACTATCAACAGATTTTACACACAGCAAAATGATCTTTCAAGAATGAAGGTAAAATAAAGACATTTTCGGTCCAACGAAAACTGAGAGAGTGTGTGACTAGTAGACCCTGTGAAAAGAAAATTCTGAAGGATAATTTAAGGCAGAAGGAAAATAATCCCAGAGAAAGAGTCTGTAATCCAAGAAGAAAGGAAGAGCAAAGAAAGTGTTTAATATGGGATTGATCTAAATGACCACTGAATGTTATAAATGACAGTAATAATGTTATGAAGTATGAATAAAATGATATCATTAAAATACATGAAAACAATCAAATAAAATTATAGGAGGGCTAAATGTGATTAAAGTATTTTAAGATCATGACAAAAGTAAAGGTATTTATTAGCTTAATATTTGTATAATTAAAGTACACATGATACAGCAATCTAGAGTAACAAGTAAATGAATAGAAACAAAGTAAATAACATTACAAATTTGTAGAAGAAAAATCAAGTCCATATAAGGCAATACAGAAAGAAAAATAGACTAGGTGGGACAAATTGTTTAAAACAATGAAGTAGATATAAAACTAAATACATCAGTAAATGCTTTAAATAAAGGATAAAGATAGCCAAAAAAAATTTTAATTATATGCTGTTTACTAGGTATAGAGCTAACACACAAAAGTATAGAAAGGTTAAAAGGATTGAAAAAAAAATGTAGTTGAATACTATAACTCCCCCATCAAAAGCTGCTATAACAAGATAATATTACACAAAATGGATTTCAAGACAAAAAATACTAGAGATTGAGATAATTATATAAAAATATAACTATTCCAAATTTGTATAAAATATATAATATTGTATCAAAAATCATGAATTAAAAATTGATAAACCTATAAGAAAAATAGATAAATTTATGACTGTAGTGGAAGTTTTCTAATGCTCTTTAAAATTTTCTTTTCAACAAAGAGGCAAGAGTTCAGCATAGAAATAGAAAAGTTGAACAATACAATTTACACCCTTAACCTAATGGTTATATACAGGACACAGCATCAATATCTGCTGAATACACGTTCCTTTTAAAACACAGGATACTTTATGAAATTGATTCCTGAGCCATCAAGTTTCAAAGGATTGAAATCATATAGTATATATTCTCTGTCTATCTTGCAATTCAGTTAGAAGTAAAAATCAAGAAGATAACTATAAAATCCCCATTTGTTTGGAAATTTTAAAAAATATGTGTCTAAAACAACTATATTGTTTAAACAGGAAATCATAATGAAAATTAGAAAATATTTCAGACTAAGTGACAATAAAAATATTACATATCAAAAATTATAGAATATAACCAAAGCAGTACTAAGAGGAAATTTATACTCTTACAAGCAAATATTAGAGAAGAAAAATTGGCGAACGCTGAGCTAAATATCCAGCGGAAGATGTTTAGAAAAGATCAAAATAAAACCGAAAGGGAGCAGAAAGCAGAAATAGAATGAAGAGCGGCAATTTATGAGATTGTAAATAAACGTACAGTACAGAGGAACAATGAAGCCAAAGATATTTTCTGAGAATAATAGATTATAAAACTGTGAAAATGATCAAGAAATTAATAGTGAAGGTACTGTTAATCATATCAGGAACAATCTCAGGAATGAAAAGGTGAGTATCACTACAGACGCCTTAGACATCTTTAAAAGATAGTAAATTGAATTCAACAGGCAACTCTGTGACAAAATTGATAAGTTCCCACACAAAAATAGAACTAGCCAAAACAGACTCAAGAAGACATAGAAATCTCAAATAGTTCTGTAACTATTAAACGAATTGAATCTGTAGTTAAATTTCCTACACAGACCAACAAAAATTTGTCAGGGCCAGATAGTTTCATTGGTGAGTTCCTTCAAATACTAAAAGAATAAATAGCCCATTTTTCTATAAACACTAACAGAGAACAGAAAAAGAAGGAACACCTTCCAACTCATTTTGTCAGGCCAGTAAAACCTTGATACTAGAATCTAAAAGAACAAGAAAAAATTACAGACCAATTTCACTCATGAACAATACGCAAAACTCCTAAGCAAAATACAGGTGTTAGCAAAACAAATCTGGCACTATGTAAAACAATATTATACCATCATACCAAGAAACAAGAAAATGATTTAATAATATTTAACGTTATTTCATGATGAAAATTCTTAGCAATCTAAAAACACAAGGGGACTTTGTCAGTCGAATGAAGGTTATCTACAAAAATGCCTACTGAATATATCATACTTAAGAGCAACACATGAAAAGCTTTTCTTTGACATTAGAAATGAGACAGAGATGCACACTATCACTACTTCCATCCTACATTATAATAAAGGTCTTCAATATCACAGTAAAAATGAAAATTATGTAATAGTGAAAAGACTAGGAGAGATAATAAAAATGGTCATTTTCGCAGATGAAATTTCTGTGTACCTAGGAAATATAAAGAATCTATAAGTAAACTCTTAGAATTCCTAATAGAATTTAACAAGGTTGCTGTATATACAATATGCAAAACTAAATTGTTGTAAGCAATAATAATTAAGATTGATATTAAGAACAAAAAGTAAAATTTTCCAAATTTTTGAGTACTCAGAAATAAGCTCAACTAAAAGACATCTAACTCCTCTAAAGCCTTAACCACTTAAGAGATAGGAGAGTATCTTTATGTCTTTGGAAGAGGGGAGAACTTATTTAACTATATATAAATAGCAACAACTATAAAGGAAAATAATTTGAATACAACTATATTAAAAGAATTTATATCATCAAGATGCTATAAAAACAATGACAAGATGAGTGCAGCATAGGAAAATATGATTACAACACAGATCACTGACAAAGGTACAGGTAAAAGTGTAGTGTTCATATAAACAATTGATTCAAAAGTTTAATTTCTTTTTTAATAGAGATAGAGATATGGTTATGTTGCCCAGGCTGGTTTTGAAATCCTGGCTTCAAGTGATCCTCTTGTCTTGGCCTCACAAAGTGGTGGGATTACAGGTGGGACTCAAAATTTTTAATCAGGCATGTACTATGTGCCAAGCACTAGTGTAGGCAATGGGAAAATATTCCAGTAGGGACATGGACAATAAAGTAGATAAATGGCAGTAAAATATGTGTAGCATGTTTAAAAAGCACCTAGGAGAAAAACAACAAAGACATATCCTGCTAGCCATCAATCAGCTTGCATGCTGTTTATATCCCTTATAGCCACCCAATCCATCGACTGCTGTTTGTTATGGCATCCCAAACAGTCTGAGACATGCCACCATCCAGCAACAATTTCTTTCCCACCGCTCTTTTTCACGTCCTCCTTTCAGATCGTCTCAGAGTAAACTTGGACACCCTGCTTCAGCGTCAGGCTCAATCCCAGCCACAGCATGGACACCTCACATTTCCAGAAAGGATATACACATTTACTTGCTGAGTATCTACAACTTGTAAGAGAAGTGCATGAGAATTTGCCTTCCACAACCCCCCTAATTCAGCACCCTCCACTGCTGATGGCAACACCAAAAATCAGTTCTTATCTCTTTCCATATAATCTCAGGAATGAAGTCTAAGGTGAGGAATTGCATTATCTTTACATTTTATTTTCAGTCCACTGCAGAGGGGCTCTATGCAAACCATTCATGCATCATATCTAGGAGAACTCCAGACTTACCTTCTGCCATGAGCTCACAGATACCACTGTGATGACTTGGACCAGAGTCATAGCCTCAATAATGACGTTGCCATAATCCAGAGCAGGTCCAGCTGGGTTAGGGACTGGTGAGTCTCTGACATGAGACTGGGAATAACACCTTTATTTTCAACCTTTGTTCAATATTTTGAATACAATATTGCTTTCATAAGTAAAACAGACTTTTGTGTATGTGGATCCCTCCACTTTCTTGGTAAACCGGAACAAACAATTTGATAATAAAAAAATGGGGTCAGGGTGGCAGGGAAGACCAAAGAATGAGCACAAATACTGCAGAAGCCTGAAAGGAGGGGCCAGATATTATTGAGGCAAGAAAATGTTCAGTAGAGAAAGCCTGGGGGCTTGAAGTTAAACTTTGCTTAATACACATCTCCCCTGGGTCCCGGCAATGTTCTCCATTTTTCTAGCTAGAAGTCACTCTTTCCCCTCCACAATATTTTCCAAACAGCTTCAACTCAAACTTCAAAACGAAGGCAAATGAGAGAGGTGGGTAGCATGGAAAGTTGAAATAATTGGGAACATCTCGTGTTCCCTTTCATTGCTCCCAAATACAGATCTCATTCTACTTCATGGACAGGATCGAAGTCACTGCAGTAGATGCTGGCATCTTCCAGGCTGAATATTCTGGATTTCAATAATTTCTCATAACAATTCCAGTATTCCCTGAAGCAAGAAAAGTGAGAATAATTCTGATTCCTGTTTATTTACAAAACTCAAAAAGCTTTGAAACTTTGGTACCCCTCCCTCTTCCATTAATGTAAATACACGCATCAAGGTCATTGAAAGCCTAACACAGCATGTCTATATCTGTTCTTTGGTACCACTGAGCTGATTTTGATTTGTTTTCATCTGTCTGCAAGATCATTACTGTCCTGCTGTATAATTAAATTGCTGCAGATTAGCATCAGGCCTTCTCACAATGATTCACCAACAGGGAGTGGACATTCAGCAGTAACAATTATTGGCGTGCATTTCTCCTTAACTTCTGTGGAATGTTTTACTTATTTTGGAAAGTGTAGTCTCGTCTTGATAACTTTTATTAAATCCTCCTTTTAAATCTCTTTCTGCCCGTTTATCATAGGTACCAAAAATAAAAACCCAATTTTTGGAATGAATGAGCTAGCTTATGGCAATCTTTCTCTGTATGATTGTCCCAAATCTTTGATCTCTGCAGTCCTTTCATTTGGAGTTTTTATATAAAACTGTCATTGACCTTGGAAGTGCCAGCTGTCCTCTTGAAATATGAGGCTGGTAATGATGAAACACAGCATTGATAATAACAAATGGTAGTTCATATTTCAGCTGAGTTGGGTTTTTATGCTCTGCTATTAGACTCAAAGTATTCAGTATGGATAGAAAATATTAAAATGTGATTCAGCTGGCTGATCTCTTTTTTTTGCTACCAAGCAGGATATCTGGAATTGAAACCTATATCTAGTCTGCTCATGAATTAGGTCAGTTCTGGCATTGGAAGTAGGCAATACTTTTAAACTGAAGATTTGGAAGTTCTTATTTGGGGAGATTAGATTTCTATCTATGATGGAGATAATTTTATCATGACTCTCAGTTCTGTCATAGACTGTAGGGTAAATGCACAAAAACCTGGAGTTTTCATAGTTTGGGATGAAAATTAAGCCAAATCAGGGCCCTAGGAATAGCAAACCAGGTATTATACAGAATAATAGAAGACACTGGGACTTAAATTAAGTCAAATCATTTCACCTCTAAAAGGGAACAATTCTTCATACAATTTTGAAATTCTGGTCTTTGGTCAATTTTTGCCTTTTTAAAGCACATCCTTATGTAAGCCTCTCCCCACCTCCCCGCCCCTAGTCATTAAGAGATCTTCATACTTCCTTGAAAAGAATTTTTATGGCATGGATATAAAGAGAAATTATAAATGTTTAATTTTTCTTTTTTAACTTTCTGAAAGAGAGTATTGAGAATCAAAGAAGTCCCTAAAAGCAGGACACAGCCTTTAAACCATAACCACTGTGGTGGACATGAGAGCACCCCCACAGCTCCCTCCAGTGCAGACTTGTTGCCCCAGCAGACAGAGATGCTGTTGGCAGAGATTCATCGGCTGTCAGTTTCTTCAGAGACAGCCTAGCTGCAGAGAGCTAGCAGCCTCACCCAAGGTTGCGATATTTACAAGATGACCCACATCCAATGGCTGATAAAGGAGGGAGTGTAAAAACCTGGCCCCTTTGGCCCAACTCAGTACCACTACACAGGATCATTTTAGTTCCAGAGCTCCCTGTGTGGTCAGCCAAGCTGTGGTCAGGCTGCATCACAGTTAGACTTCTCTTTCTGCCCAAATCCTACCTCCTTCCCTTCTTGCCACGGGTATGGATCCCAAGGGAGCACCTCTAATAAACATTCTGCCCACTAACTCAGTTTTAAACCTCAACTGCAAAAGTAATAAAATTGAGAAGAGTAGATGATACTGGCCCTGGAAATTTCTGATGAGACTATCTTGGTCAGGAAAAGAGAGGAAAGCCTGGTGTGTGTGTGTGTGTGTGTGTGTGTGTGTGTGTAGGTGTGTGTGTTGGCAGGGGGGATGAAGGAATGCCGTGGTTAATTGTGTGTCAACTTGGCTGAGTCATGAGATATCTGAATATTTGGTAAAACATTCTGGGTGTTTCTGCCAGTGTTTTTGAATGAGAAAACGTTTAAATTGTTAGACCGACTTCAGCAGATTACCCTCTCTAACATGGGTGACCTCAAGCAATCAATTAGAGGCCTGAATAGAACAAAATGATTGATTCTCCTCCAAAAAAGAGAGAATTTATTCTGTTTTACTGCATTTATACTGACATTGGCTTTTTCTTGCCTTTGAACTCAAACTGAAACATCAGTTCTTCCTGGGCCTCCAACCTGCAGGTCTTTAAAGAACTACATCATTGGCTCTTTCAGTTCTCCAGCCTTCAGGCTTGGACTAGGACTAAATCACTGGCTGTCCTGGCTCTCCAGCTTGCTGACTCACCCTGCAGAGCTTGAGACCAAGTTCTCAAGCCTTCAGACTTGGACTAGAACTAAATCATTGGCTCTTCTGGGTCTCCAGCTTGCTGACTCACCCTGCAGAGCTTGAGACCAAGTTCTCAAGCCTTCAGACTTGGACTAGAACTAAATCATTGGCTCTCCTGGGTCTCCAGCTTGCTGACTCACCCTGCAGAGCTTGAGACTTGAGACTTGCTAGTCTCAAATGAGCCAATTCCTTCCAATAAGTTGTAAAAATATATATATATATGTGTGTGTATATATATATATACACACACACACACACACACACACACAGACACACATCTTATTGGCTCTGTTCCTCTGGAGAACCCTAACTAATACAGGGAAAGATACTCTTAGATAACCTTGGAGGAGGTGAAATTACAAAGACCCAAAACTAGACAGCCAGATGGAAAAAGAAGTCAACATCCATAGATACTTGAGCACCTATGGGTCATCGGTGGGAAGTCCCATGATGCAGAGCCATGCCTATGAACCATTCCTTTTGCCTTTGAATGACCTCTCTTCTCTTTTGTGTACAGGAGCTTTGTGAATTATATTTCTCATTGCATTCAGGAGAGAGACCTTCATTGATACCTCCTTTGGAGCATCCTCTCTGTTCACCCACAGGTATCCCCTTTCCAATAGTCTAAGTCTTCAATACGTTCTCCCCATCAGAGAAGAGTTTTCAACAGTAGTAGTGTGGGAGTGACTTAAAAATGGGGAAACCCACCTCTCGTTAGGCTTCTGTCTCTGTCTCTTCCTTAAAAATAAATTGCCTCCTGCTTCAGTCTGCTTTGTGCTGCTATAGCAGAATGCCACAGATTGGGTAATTTATAAAGAAAAGAAATGAACTTCTCACAGTTCTGGAAGTTGGGAAGTCCAATATCAAGATGCTCATATTGATGAGGGCCTTTGTGCTGCACCATCCCATGGCAAAAGGAAGATAGGCAAGAGAGAGTTACAGTGAGAGAGCAAGAGGGAGCCAAATTTACTTTTATAACAAGACGCTGTTGCCTTAACTAGCCCACTTCTGCAATAATGACACTAATTCATTCCTGAGGTCAGAACCCTCATGACCTAATCACCTCTTATTAGGCCCCACCTCCCAGCACTGCTGCTGGGGATTAAGTTTCCAACACATGAACCTCGGGGACACATTTAAACCATAGTGCCTCCTTACCACAGGATCAAATGACTCGCTTGCTCCAAAGACTAACACTAATGTGTTAGCATTAGACTAACACTAATGTTTAGTGCTTGCTCCAAATAAAACAGTAATGTTTTCCCCAGAGGTACTCTTATCCAGGGAAAAAAGCTACATAGCTTTGGTCTGAAATAGGCAATGAAATTATTATGCTGGTTTCTGATACCCAGAACAAGGAAAACAGAAAGAAAAATGTGTATTTCTCTTCCTTGTGTATTAGTATGCCTATTGACTTTGAGCCAGAATACCTAAACATTAATAAGACAGCTGGCTTAGAAATGGCTCAAGAAATAGGAACACTTTACAGAGTAACAGGGAGCAGGGAGGGAATGAACTTTTCTATCAGAAAGTCCTATTAAGTCCTGAAGTTTGCATTGAAGATATATTAGGTTACATTACACAATGTTCCCCCAAGAAGAAAATTGCTTCTGAAAGAAAGAAGCAGCGGAAAAGGAAAAATTTAGAGACAAATCCTTTTAATTTCAGCAAACAAATGAAACAGATGGAGAAAGACTTTGTAAAGAGAATTTCTCCTTACAAAAATTTTATTTAGACTTTTTGTTCTTGTTGTGAATCCCAAATCCAAGCTCAACCATTCTTGCTGTTGAAACAACGAATAATCAGCTAATGTATTGATGCTCTCATTATGTTTTTGGTGGTGATGATAACAATGATAGCAAACTTTTTTTAATGATAACTAATGTTTTTTATGTGTCAGGCATTATTCTAACTGAATAAGAAGCATGACATGCCTTCCTTACATTTGTTCATGAAGCAGAAGTAGAATGCAATTTTTTTTCAGCACTTAAGGTACAATGGTAGACAAATGAACAAACTGATTTTATATTTCATTAAGGTCACCTTAAATTTTACCAATTCCTCTGTGCTACATCTGCTATACCTATCTTTTATGGCACTTACTATAGAATAAAATTTAGTAATTGCTCAGAGAATCCAGTCCATTTATTAAATATGCCCATATTTTTCTTCTGGCAGCTTGCTAGTTGTTTAAATTCAATTCAACAGGCAATTATTTGTACCTGTGATAGACAGATGCTGTGAACAGAAAAAAAGGCACAGGAAAGGCAATCCTTCATCAAGAGATTTGTAGTCTATTTTAGAGGGACAGGATATGATCCTTTGGGTAATGAGTGATCCAAGAGAGGATATTGTTAAATGTCACAGTGCCCTAGGAGTTCTGCTAAGGGGAAAGACCAACAAGGACTGAAGCCAAGAGAAGAGAATAGGGGATGAGACTTGATTAGCACCAAGAATGGGTACATGGAAGAAAGGTGACTGGATAGGCCATCAGGAGAAACCATTTGCAATGAGCCCTGTGTAGTTGGAGCACAGAATTTGCCCTTTCTGTGAGAATTAAGGAAACCTTTTTTGGGGAATTCTAATTTCAAAACTCAAGACTTCAGATCATTAAAAATAACAATTGACATAACAATTACTTATAATTCAAAACAACAAGAAAAAATACAGTATGAATTATCCCCCATATTTAAGGGAAAACATATCAACTCAGATTAACCTTTTGTGTTGGAATCACCCACTAATAGTTTAATTAGTGAAGATGTAGAAATACATTTTTAAAAGTTATTTTTAGTTTCTGCTGTTGTTTAATCAAGGGTTGAAGAAACCTGGAATCATAGGCAGTTAGTTGCTTCCTCCCTTCAGTTTTCATAGCATTTTGTACTTACATTTTTTTCATACTCATTACATTTTGCAATAGAAGTTTGTTTTTAACTGGCCTCCATTTAACCACATTGCCAAAATAGATGATGCTCTCCATTCCTTCTATAAAACATACTGACTGATGCTCACGGCACTTACTGCTTAAGGATTCTACTCTTCAATGTGCCCTCATACTACTCATACCAGTTAAGCTGTTTGCTGAGCAAGAGTCACTTGGGCTGGTCCCCAAACTCCTTGAATCCAACTGTACTTGTTATCATACTTATGTATTTGAAATATTATATTATCTAATAAAATAAAGATAAAAAGGAAACCATTTTTATGAAAAAAGATTGCATGATTTAGAAACTACTAATGAAACCAAGCCACTAAAAAACTGTGTTGAAATAGATATAAGTAACACAATTGTAAAAAACTGAGAAACAAAATCAAACAGGATTCTGCACTCAGATTGATGGCACATGCCTTACTCCTGTCTGCTTTAAAGAACTTGAAACTGAATGTGGTTTAAACACCAATTGATGGGTCTATACTTTTGTGACTCTCCATCAAAATATTGATGAATATACATTCATTTATATTAGGTGAGAAAAAATAATTATGGCTTTAAGATTCCCTGTTTTAGTCTATTTTGTTTCTATTCACTGAGCAATGAGTTCCAATTACAAATAAGAAGGAATTTATGATATGGTTTGATTGTATCCTCACCCAAATCACATCTTGAATTGTAGTTCCCATAATCCCCACGTGTCGTGGGAAAGACCAGATGGAGATAATTGAATCATGGGGGCTGTTTCCCCATCCTTTTCTCATGACAATGAGTGAATTCTCACGAGATCTGATGGTTTTATAAGGAGTTCCCCTGACTTCGCTGGGCACTCATTCTTCTCTTTGCTATCTCCATGTGAAGAAGAGTGTATTTGTTTCCCCTTCCACCATGATTGTAAGTTTCCTGAGGCCTCCCCAGCCCTGCAGAACTGTGAGTCAATTACACCTCTTTCCTTTATAAATTACTCAGTCTCAGATATGTCCTCATAGCTGTGGGAGAATGAGCTAATACAATTTATTATCTTGTTATTATTGGTTTACAAGCTTCTGTGTGGCCTACAAGCACCTGAGGCTGCAAGTTCTGAAATGTCAGTGGTTTCAGTGCCAGAACACTAGTGGCAAAAAGCTAGAGATTTCCTTCACTAGGACTATGATAGTCAGCAGTTTATAGTTTTGGAATGTCATGAAAAATTTTACAATAAAATTTTTGTCAAGTAAAAGCATTAAATAAGCCTTCCATATGTTATCATTGACATTTTATAGGACAATGATAGCTCTCTAAAAAACTAGAATAGTTAGTTAATAGACATTCCTTTAAATGTAGTGTTATTTATTAGCATCAAAAACTCACTACATTGTCCTTATTTTGCCCATTTTGTCTTGAGTACATCAAGTCTTCATTAGCAGTCTGTGCTAATTCAAAGACTAGAACTTCTGAGTTCTTGAGAATGATAGCTGTTTCATGTAGTATCTCTACAGCTTGAGTAATGCATATTCTCATTTTAAAGTAAAGGCACTCTCACAGAGATTCCCGTCCCCCGGCCTGTGTTGTCTTACACCATTTTATTATAACATAAAATAAATATGCACATATTTTATTTGAATGTAAAAGAAGTGTATGCTTCTATTGAACTAAAAAGCAAATTTACAAATTAAATACTAACAATGTTGCAAAACCATTAAAATTCAAATTAACAGCATTAATTTAATGTGATACATGATGTTTACTGGAACTACATTACTGATGTCGGGTTTAATACATAAGGATGCAGCTTCAGATCAAAGTCTATAAATAGTTTTCATAGTTTCATTTTGATAACAGTAATGTAAGAAAAAAATGTGTTCCCTAAGTATGATTTTGTTTACTAGTTTAGAATAAATAGCTTTCCAATAGAATCAAAAGTCTTCCAGTGAATAATAATCCTAGAGATTTTCTTGAAGTGACAACTTTGTAAATTGTTTAAAAATAATTCACAAAATTGATACTGTGGCCTTTAAAATATGTGTATGGATATTTAATTTAATTATTAAAATAATGAATACTTCATAGTATGCTTATTGTTAATGAATTATTCCTACTTAGTAGCTGAACAGTAGGCTTACTTGCAAAATAAGGATGATACCAGATGCAACAGATAGATTGCCTTCTCCTTTTTTAAGTCTACACCATCATATTCCATGTGATGACCCAATTCTTCCACTACTTTTCTCTGTTCTTATAACTTTGAAACCTTTGGCCACTCAGCGCTCCACAATGTCATTTGATGCAAACACAGTCATAAATACAAACACAAGCTCAAGCATTAGGATTACAACGCATAATCAATTATAAGGTAATAAATCTGATACACTGGAATATGTTTACATTAACTTTTAAGTTTATCAATGAAATAAAAACATAAAGTTAAAAAGCTTTTGCAAAATATTAAAATTCTGTAGAACACCCTTGTGCACTTCCAGACCCCCACACACTAGTTTTTGAAACTGTAGTCCAGGGCCTAGTGAAGGGAAGAAGAGTAATGAAATACAAAGGATTTGAGGTATTAATTTATTAAAAAAAAATCTCACACATTTGTAGCAGGATTTGAGGTGTTCAGAAACTTCCTAGAATAAAACATCAATTGTCAGTCACTTTTAATTTCTTTTAAAAATAAGAACAAAGTTGTGAGAGGGGTGTGGTATAAGCATGGAAAATAAATATAGGGAGAAAGAGAGTTTTCTATGGCAAAGACGTTAAATGAAGAGGAAGTCCAGAGTCAAAGATCAAACATATATTTCAAAAGAATGCACAAATAATGTATTTTAAAGACCCAACTGATGGGAGAAGTTAACAGGTATGCCCAGCAGGGTCTAGGTGCTTAGCAGTTCAGGTTGAAGGTTGTCAGACAGGAAAGAATTGCCATGGCTCACAGCTCTCTGTGAATATCTCTAGGTCAGTGTTTCCACTCCCAGGTATTAAGGTTAGTCATTGATGCCACATCTATTTTCCTCTTTGGGCCATTTCATCAATGGCTGGAATATGGCCTCAAATGGCCTCATTGCCTCATTCTTCTCTGTGACTCTACTACCGTGCACAGTTTCAGGTACAAAAGGGGACCAAGTAAAAGATACAGAATGAAGTAAGTATTTCTGAGGTGGAAAGATCTTAAGGACCTTCTAGGCCAGTGTTTTGCAACTTCCAAGCTATAGATAAGGAAGGTAAATTTTTACCTGTCTAACAAGAGCTTCTACTGTATTGCAGAGGGAAGAACATATTAATAACATCTATTGAGCGTCTACTTTTAAGGTCTTTCTTAATCATAAAGACCCAGGTCTTTATGATTCTTGAGACTGAATTGTTAACCATTTTGATATAATATCTTCAAACAGGTCTTAAAGTCATTAGTCAAGTTACTAACTCTTAAAAGTCTAACTTTTTAAAAAAACCCTACAAGATGGGCATTATGGCAGAGATTAATAGCTGTCCACCAAATTCTTACTCCCCTTTGCATAATATAGAGTTGTTGGAAAGTAGCAAAGGGCCTGCCTGACAACAAACTGCATTTCTCACCCCACCTTGTATTTAGGTGAGGCTATGTGAGAGAGGAATGTGCATGGAAGTCTGTGTGATACTTATGGACCAGGGCTTTAAAGAGCATTGAACCTTCTCCAGGCTCTCTTTCTCCTTTTCCCAACTAAATTCAAATGGTGATAATTAGATCCTAGGGCGGATGTCTCCAAACTTCTTCTGTAAAAGGCAAGTGGTAAATAGTTCAGGCTTTGCAGCTCATAATATCTCTATTGCAACTATTCAAATATACCATTGTAATGCAATAGCAGCATAGATCATACGTAAATTCATGGCCATTGCTATGTTCCCATAAGATTTTTTTTTTCCACAAAAATAGGCCACAGGCCAGATTTGGCCACAAGCTATAATTTGCCAACCTATGCAGTAAAGGATGATGGAGCCACCATATTGAAGGAAGCAAAATCTCTGTATTACTGCATGGAAGAGAGGCTCCTGACAAACAGGAAATCCACTTTGGATAGCTACTTCCATAAGAAATACATTTCTATTTAGTTTGAGTTAATATATGTTTCTTAAAAGAAAAGCTATTTGTTGCAGCACCTAGTGTCATCCTATCTAACAAAAATTGGCAAGTTGAAGTGTGATGCCGCCATTATGTTGAAACTAAAATATATGGTACTGGCTTAGAGGGAGGATTGTAGGCACTAAGGAAATATATCTAATGCTAGAATAACAGAGATATTCAATGACAAAACATTTAGCAAAACCATCACCTGCAATCTCTTGGAAGGAAGATGAAATGCTTACGGGGTCTGTAGCACTTGGTGTGGGGGATCTGGGGAGAAAGAGGGTTGAAAAAAGTCGGAATCTTAGTGTGTGTTGGCAATTGCTTGGCTGCTGCATTTAGTAAGATATTGCAAGAAAGTGATGCGCTCAGGAAAAGATTGTCGATCAGAGAGCAAGAAGTAAAAGGGAATGGAACGAGTCCAGAAATGTAAAGCTTTCCAGTGTTGAAAACTGCTTCTGGACTTTAAATAACAGGAAATAACCTGGGCATTGTGGCTCATACCTGTAATCCCAACACTAGGAGGCGGAAGCAGGAGGGTAGCTTGAGTCCAAGAGTTCAAGGCCAGCCTGGGCAACATAGTGAGACCCAATGTCTACAAAAAAATAAAAAAATTAGTTAGGCATGGTGGTGAGTGCTTTTAGTCCCAGCTACTCGAGAGGCTGAGATGGGAGGATCGTTTGAGCCCAGGAGGTCGAAGCTGCGGTGAGCCTTGATCGAGCCACTGCACTCCAACCTGGGTGGCAGAGTGAGACCTCATCAAAAAATATAATAAAAAAAAATTCAAAGCGACCTTTAATGACAAAAGTCCAGTCGTGAGACTGCTCAAATAAGGTGATTCAACCCTAGAGCAAAGGTACAATTGAGAGCGTTGCCCTTTCACCTTAACCTGTGGCTTTTGAGAGTCTCATTAAATTGGGAGATAAATGCCTATGGGAAAGAGAGCAAAGAAACAAAGTGGAATTGAGAGCTATCTATAGGAAAAAACTCAGGTGTGATTACACATGGAAATAATTGGAAGCAAATAAACTAAGGTCTAAGTTTTGGAGAGGCCTGTATTGTCAAAGGTAGATTGTATTATTATTCCCCTCCTTTTAAACCTCTATCTACTGCCTTAAGATTTGCAATGTTTCCTTGAGGGAGAATCTACTTCCCTGCTCCACTGATATCAGACTTTTGCCAATGGACTGCAAGAAGCAGCAATGAATGTCACCCTGTTCTTTCATACATCCTGGAAGCCATTACATGGCTCTGCTAAGTCCAACAGGAGTTGATCTTTCAATCTTGACCCTAGAATGAAGAAGTCGCCTAGAACAAAATGCTGACAAGCTACAGCTATTTAGTGTGAGCAAGAAATTAAGCCTTTATTTTGTAAGCCACTGAGATTTCAGTGTTATTTATTAACACAGTAAAACTTAGAAAGAGCTAACTCGTATCTAAAGAGATGATACCCCGACCCGAAACTGATTGTTTGAGCTTAACAAAAAGTCAAACCCCTAAATTGCATGGACAGGAAGAGGGCCATGAAAGCTGAACAACCCCCAAGGATGGCATATTCCCCAGCTGTTATTTCAAATGTGACCCCGGAAGGTAAGAGACAGAGAAAGAGCCTGGAAGAGATCCAAAGGTGAACATGGGAGTTCTTCCTGGAGAGCAGAACTGGGGTCTAATTAAGGAACTTTCATCATTTCCAAGGTACATATTCTTGACAATGCCTTCCCAGCAGGATTTCATCCCTGCTGTTGTGCTGCGTCTGCTATGTGTTTCCCATTCCTTCTTCATCTGAATGAGATCTGTCCCTGCTCTGTCATTCCATATTTTCTTTTTCAGTTAATTTGTGGCCAGACCAAAAGAAGACCTTTTGGCCTGGGTGAAGACGACAATAATCATCAAGAGATCATAGAGGATGAGCTGGTTGCAGAAAGCACATGGTACTTATGCTTAATTCCCTTAAGGAGGAGTGAGTGTGTCTTTTGGGTGCAAAGAAGGGTGAACACATATGTAGTGCTAGAGGGGCAGGCTGTGCAGAGAGCTCGCTGAAGACAGAGTCTGTGCTCCCTTTTCCAGAGTACGGATATATCCCCAGGAAGGCACACTATTTTCTCAGCCCTTCTTACATCAAGGTGTGTTGAGTGCCTAGTTATCACCAAAGAAATGTTTGTGAAAATCATGTGTGTCATTTCTGGGCCAGGGTTGTAAGAAATAGATGTGTCTTGTTTTCCTCTTCTTTTCCTTCTATTGCCTAGATGCAGAGAATAATTATAAGGACTTGGAGGATGATGGGACTGAAGGATAGATGAGCTGTCTGCTAATCAGGAACTCTGCCTTACACTGATACATGGGAGAGAAATAAACTTCTATTGTATTTAAGCCAATTTTCATTTTAAGTCTATTTTTATAGTACCTGATGTTACTGTAACTAATACAGAGATTATAGTAGTTCTAAGCTTCTATATTAGCTGAAGGATTAAATGAGCTAAAGCACTTAGTTCAGTCAAGGCATATATGAATTATTCAATAAATATACATTCATTTGATCTCTCAGTGCAGTAATTGAATACTGTTTTATTTTCTGCTACCTTACTTCTGCTTGCTTTTATTTCTAGTATATGTGTCAGAAAGTATGTGCTCCATTTTGGCTGCCTTACAGGGATCCTCCCTGCCCAAGTAAGAATGCACTAAAAGCATATAAAAATTAGCCTTGGCTATTTGCTTTTGTCTCTGGCATTCATCCAGAATATACCCTAGTGTGTTCATTTCCACGCACAAATCTTTATTGTCATCTTCCTTCACAACCCCCGCTGGGTACTCACAGCTCCGCTCTTGATTTTTACTTCCAATTCTGATCTTTCATGCTGGATATGTATTACGGCTCTTGGACACAGTGATGATATTGGCTTTCTGGCACCATGCACCTCCACTCTGACTCTGTCCAACACTATACCCTGCTTCCCATATCCGTATTGAATCCCTTGGAAAAAGGAGATTTTTTTTTCAATTGATTTTAAACTAGCTCCCTCCTACCTTCAGGTAAAAACTGATAAATTCAGGGACATTATGTAGCTTCATGGATCATGCCCTTGTTCAGGCAACTTGGGTGCACACTTGCCCTAGTGCCACTACTGTACAAATGAATAACCACTCTCTGCTGGGCTTTATATTAGAAAGCCTGTCAAGATATCAAGAGACTAATGGAGTTCTTTATTCATTACCTTTATTCATTCTCCTCAGCTTTTTCCACTTAAAAATATTAGCCACTTGAGAGCAGAGACTTCGACTTGTTTTTACTTAGCTTCTAGAAAAGAGTCTGTCACATAAATATTTGTAAAATATGTCACTGAAGAGCCATGTATCCCATATTCTCTCTCCATGAAATTATGCCACCAGCCCTGCTTAGACTTTCTTCAAGTCTCCACTTTACCCCTCTCCTATTCCCTAAAAGCTATGTAAATTTGCAACAAAGAGGCAGGGGACTGCTTCTCTGTAGTGAAATGAAGTAGGCAGCTGAACTCACCTGATTTAGCACCTGGGTCTTAGCAGCAGACATAGTCGCATTTATTGCTCAGAACCAAGGCCTTCTGCAAGTTCAAAGGGACTACCACATTGTGTTGGTAGTTCCTCCAGCCCTCTACAATCTCCCACAGCACCTTAGGGTTCTGTGGAAATTACTGTGGTCTAACATGCTTACCATTCAAGGTAACTAGATATTCTTACTAATCCCTATTATGGACCAGTCCTGTAAAATTTGGGCTTGATGAAGTAAGACTTTCAGAAAATCTACAACTTTGGGCAAAACAAAAAGGGTAATAGGTAACAATGGCTTCAGAGAAACATCTCAACCAGTTCAAGTATTTAATGATAATTTTCAGCTTGTCCAATATCCCTGCCATTATTTAATGAGTCATAAACGGATGTTCCATGACTTGATAACTTTCTAGATGGGAACGTTTCTTTTTCTTTTTTTTCCTTTATTTATTATTTTTTTTTTGAGACAGGGTCTCGCACTGTCACCCAGACTGGAGTGCAGTGGTGCAGCCACGGCTCACTGCAGTCTTTTGCTTCCAGTCTCAAGCGATCCTTGCACCACAGCCACCTAAATAGCAGCTGGGACGACAGGTGCACGCCAGCGCATCTGGTTAACTTCTTGATTTTTGTAGAGACGGCAGGGGGTTGGCTCATGTTGCTCAGGCTGCTCTCAAACCCCTGGGCTTAGGCAATCCTCCTACCTTGGCCTCCCAAAATGCTAAGATTATAGGCATGAGCCACCGTGTGAGGCCGGAAAGGTTTCCTTATACATAATGACCTCCAATAAACTCTTGGTTCAAGGGCTGCTTATTGTAGTGCCACCTCCTGGCCAAATCTGAGAATGTGGAAGACAATCCAATGATGTCAAAGAAAGTGACTACAATTTTGTTTTGTTTTGTTTTGTTTTTTAACAGCTTTATTGAGCTATAATCCCCAAACCAAACAATTCGTCCACTGACAGTGTTAAATTGAATGTTTTTTACTATATTCGCAGAGTTGCACTACCATCACCAATTTTAGAACATTATTTAACTGTTTTAATATTTTACATGTGCAAAAGTTTTTTTCAGTTTTGTGCAATCAAATATCTCCATATTTATACTTTATGTAATATGCATATACCATCTTTCATCTCATCAATTTTATTTTTATTTTTTAATTTTTTTTGAGATGAAGTCTTGCTCTGTTACCCAGGCCAGAGTGCAGTGGTGCCATCTCAGCTCACTGCAACCTCCGCCTCCCGGGTTCAGGCGATTCTTGCGCCTCAGCCTCCCGAGTATCTGGGATTACTGACTACAATTTTAATAGGAAAGTGCCCTACAAAATCAAGAACTCCAAGTTATTCCAAAACTGTTCTAGTTACAGGTGGTTTCTGGAGTTTTCTGGTCATTTATCTTTCATTTCCCTAAACCAGTGATTCTCAAAGTGTATTCCACAGACCAGCATCATTATCTAGGAGCATGTTATAAAATCACATTTTGGGGCCCCACCACAAACCTACTGAATCAGAAATCCTGGTGGCAGGGGACAGTAATCTGAGCTTTTAAAGCCCTCCATGTGATTCTTATACATGATCAAGTTTCAGAACCAGTGTTATAACCAGACTATTCTTAAAATCTTTATGTGGGAAAAGGGTTTTCCTGGCACACAGACATCACAGTTTTTGAAAATCTCATTCATCTCAGCTCCAAACCCTACCTACTCAGACCCAACCTGGTTCTTCATTAACGTTGATGATACCTCAAACATCATTGTAGGAAAGCATATTCTTTCAGAAGCAGACCCAAGTTTGGGTAGCCTTTGTGTTTTTATGATTTTTCTAGAAGGCAATCGCAGCCTAGGCCAATTACTCTGTATGAGAACAAGTGGTGTTAGGCATCACAGCCACCTTTGAAACATGTGGTGATCTTCCTAAGTGACCCTGCATGGTGCTCCTAGGCAACCATGAATAGCCAAGGGAAACCTATACACTCAGTTCATGGCAGCTGAAATGGACCACTTAAGCTAATACGTGTATTACATGCTGGACAAAGACCTGCATGACCTTTCTCTGAAAACCAGAATGTCTCAGGACAGAAGAAACCTGAAACCCCAGGAAATCCTCTGACACCAGCGTAGCTTGGGAAGATGATATGCCGTGGCAGTAGTGCCCAGCAGAACTCCAGTTCTACAGAGGGATAGTCATTGAGTCATGGAGTGTTGATGAGCTCTACAGCCAGACCAAATAGGCCTAATGCATAAAAACCATTTCGGTGGCCACTCGTTTGATTTGAAATCCTCCAGCGCAGCCCTCTCTGCTATATCCGTTATGGATCATGGAACCACTGAACTTGCTCACCAATGCAAATGTGTCTGCAACATCATCGCCCTTCATTTTTAGCCTTAGTTTTTTTTTTTTCCCTAGCCACAACTGCCTCTCATAGGTGAGAACCCCTCTTTCAGCAATGACACATTTATTTTTCTGCCTTACCTCTGCCATTCCTGGTCCAACACAACACCAACCCTTGTTATTTTGTCCACATTCTATCTCTTGGTGCTTAATTACCTGAATCACATCTATGGACCTTTGTTCATAGTCTTAGTACTAATTTATTTTTCAAATATTGATTGGATACCTAGAATGTATCAGGCATTGAGAACACAGCAATACACAAAGGTAATCCTCCCTGCTTACTGCCCCATCCCAGTTTTGAGCCCACTTATTGAGCATTTACTATGTGCCAGGGAGAAAGTTGATAGATTTCTATATACATATATACATTTTCTCACTTAACATAAGAGATATATAAAAGTAATATTCCACTTTACAGGTAAAGCTATAAAGACTCGAATGCGCATTTTTTTCTAAGGTCACACAGCTGGTAATATGAGGATGTTGGATTTGAACCAAGGTCAGTGTTTATAAATGCCATAAAATATTTTGTTGGCTGTTCTAACAGAGCCATTCTACTCCTTGGTGATGAGAATGAAGTTGTGTTTCTTTCTCCAAAGTAGTTATTTCATCCTATCATGAGGCCTTTAAATGGGCTTAAGTTAGCTGTGTAACCAGACATTAGATGAACAAAAGCCCATTGGCTTATATGACTGAAATTTTTTAGGCTTAGTCTATGTCATTCATTCTGATCAGCAACTCAGTTAATTTTGTTCTGTAGCTTCTGTTTAAATATATATCCTCCGACAACCCCTTTGAATAACATAATTTGTCTAGACCAGCATTTACTCTGAGATCTTGACATTTGTCCTTAGGCATCATGTACCTGATGGTGGCTAAGTCGCATTGTCAGACCCTCAGTATTGTGGGAATGACTAGCTTGACCAATTCTTTGAACAGCTTCCCCACCAAGGAAGGTGCCGATCAAATGAAAGATTTGTACAGTTTACCATTTCGAAAAAAAAAGTAGCCGTGTTGAAAAACTCTGAAGCAGTTCAACTTTGCTTGGATTTCTTCTATGACAGTCACATCAGATAGTCCTCTGAGACAGGCTTTCACATGACCAGTATGGAGATGTCAGTCATTCCATCTCCCAACCACTCTTCTTTATACAAATTCTACTAAATCATGCGTGTGTGTGTGTGTGTGTGTGTATGTGTGTTTTTTAACTCTTTGTGGTCACATAGAACAAATCTACTCCTTCTCGCATATCACCGTTACCTAAATAGTTTTGTCATCTGGTTCTTGCTGTGCAAAATTACCCCCTTCACCTCCAAGTCTTCTCTGGCTAAACCTCTGGAGAGATTCATTCGACTTTTTCTTTTATCAGGGTTTCCAGGCTCATAAGTATTTAGGTCTTTAACTTTTAAATACTCTCTAGTTTGTCTAAATATCTCCTCAAGTAAGTATGATGTCCGGAATAGCACACACTCTTATTGGACTTCAAAATGCTTCTTTCTTTTAAAAATGATTATGAAACACTCCAGACAAAATACATAAAGAATATTACAACAAACACCTATGTACCTATTAACAAGGTCAAACAGAATATTATCAAATAAATAAAGTCTTCTATATGCCCTCCCCTTTAGCCTCCTCTTCCGGTCCTCCAGAGGTAATCACTGTAGAATACTACTGTTATCATGAACAGAATGATAATCACTGTTTACCATTCCAATATATTTTTATGCCACCAAATACCAGTTTTAATTATCCTTTATGGTACCATGCTATCTGAAGCTGATAACTATTAATCTTGTTTTATAAACATTCCAGAAGGGAGTTAGTGTAAGTAGTAGATCTTAATCTTTGTTTTCCAGCTTTTCACTATCAATCGTCTAAATGATTTCTTAATGTTTAACTTAGGTTCTAACTAGTATCAACTAATTCAATTAAATCTAGGGGTGACATTTGTGGAAATAGAGAACACTTGCTCTTCATATCTGACGTGGCCCCTTCAATATAATTTGAAGACTTGTTAAAATCTGTGAGAATATCTCTTCACTAGTGTGGATAGGTATACGATTACTTTATATTTTCTTTGCAAAATGTTTGAGCCATAAGAACTGTAATCACTTCTTATATCAGAGGTGATATTTGTTTGGTAGTCTGAGCCTCTCTCAGGAAGATTAAATTTATTTCCTCATATCTCTGTGGTTCTGAAAGTCTATTAATAGATTAATCTCCAAGTGGGATCTCACTGATATTTATGTCAGTTTTCCTGAGGAACCTTAAGTGATTGCACATGTAACATATTGTTTGTTACAAAGCTAGTTGGCATTGACTAAATTTTCTCCATATTAGAGACTGTCAATCCTACTGAAATGTGAAATTCTTCAAAGAACTTGATCATCAAAATAGAATACCTGGGGAGGTGGTAAGTATCTCAACATCTATCTTTAACACTGCAGCTTCAAGGACATTCTGAACACATGTTTTAGAAGCAAATATTCTCCATTTCTGCTGCTTAAAATAAATCCTTCGATGAAATAATGTTTAGTTTCAGTACTCTTGTAATTGAAATAAAAGTAATTCTAAAAGTGTTTTTTCTTCCATTCATTAAAGAAAAACGGTTTTACTCTCTGCTGCCAGGTGAATTCTATCTTCATTAGCCAGAAGGCAACAGGTAACTCACTTTTGGCAAATTACACAAAGAACAAAGAGTTAAATATAGATTAGACCATCAAGAAAGATTATATCAGAACCTTTAATATTAAATATCCTGGAAAATGCTCAAATCTCTGTAGTCAGCAAAACGGGATGCTACTTAAATGAATTATATAGCTTCAGTATTAATAAAAAAAAAAAAGTTGTGCTCTTTACTTGTCCAAAAGAGGAGACTATGAAACAGAATAAAATAGTTCTGGAAAAATTGGACTAAAATATCTGGAACCCAAAACTCAAATAATATAGTTGAATAACCATGATTTTTCCCTTTTTAAAGAAAATCATAAATATACAGAAAATTAACCATCTTCCATATACTCATCATCAAAACTCAACAAATGCTGTTGACATTTTAACATTTTTGCTTCCGTCTTTTAAATTTAATAAAAGAATAATTTTTTTTTTTTTTTTTTTTTTTTGAGATGGAGTCTCCCTCTGTCGCCCAGGCTGGAGTGCAGTGGCACAGTCTCGGCTCACTGCAAGCTCCGCCTCCCAGGTTCATGCCATTCTCCTGCCTCAGCCTCCCAAGTAGCTGGGACTACAGGCGCCTGCCACCGCGGCTGGCTAATTTTTTGTATTTTTAGTAGAGACGAGGTTTCACCGTGTTAGCCAGGATGGTCTCGATCTCCTGACCTCGTGATTCGCCCACCTTGGCCTCCCAAAGTGCTGGGATTACAGCCGTGAGCCACCACGCCCGGCCATGGAAATAAAATACTTCAAATGAAGTTAAAACTTCCTTTTCTTCCTTCCCAGTCCCAATCTTCTCTCTTTCTTCCCAGAGGCAACTCCTACATCAATGAGCGTAAATGTGATGTGTCATTTACGTGCTCTTTTTGTTTGTTTTGGATTGACATAAATACTCTCATATGGTATCTCTCATTTCTGAATCATTTTTATTCACCATCATGTTATTAAGGACAACCATATTCTACGTCATTCACTTTAACTGCTATAAAATATTTCATTTCATAACACAATTTACATATTCACTGATGGGAAGTTAGGTCATTTCTAATAGTATGCTATTTTAAACACTGCTGCAGTTGGCATCTTTTACATATTTTCTTGTGCACATGTGTTGGAGTTTCTCTAGAAATACATACTGTAAGGTGGGAATGTTTTAAGTTGTACTAGATATTACCAAAATACTTTCCACATTAGCTGTATCAATTACTAAAAATAAAATCCTAAGTCCCCCCACCGAGCCATCAGAATAGACCCCCTCTTTGCCAAGGGAACCCCAGAGAAACCTTAAAAACTGAGTTCCCAGCCATGATGGGACAGGAGGTCCAACATGCCTCAATATCCCCTCCATTTTGCAATTTAGACACAACAGCTGACCAGCATTAATATTAAAATAGAGATTATAAAACTGATAGAACAGACTCTATGGCAATAAGATACCAAATTATACAACTCCTAAAGCCACATTGGGCAACCCAACCCCACACTTAAAGAATACACTGTGTTCTAATTGCCACAAGGTTTTTCTTTTTCTCTAGCAGCTAAACAAGCACTGGCCTTGAGATAAGCAATATTAAAACAATTGCATGGGTGGACATGATGACTCATGCCTGTAATCCCAGTACTTTGGAAGGCTTAGGTGGGAGGATTGCTTGAGGCCAGGAGTTTGAGGCTGTAGTGAGCTATGATCAAGTCCCTGCACTCCAGCCTGGTGACAGAGTTAAGATATTGTCTCTAAAAACAAGAAGAAAAAAAAAAACCCAAAAAACAAACAAACAAAAAACCATTGCAGCTCATCCACTGCTGCCAGGCACTGACTAATGGACTTCCTGTTCCACAACGTATAGCTACAACTTTGATTGGATAAGAGACTGGTTTCAGTAACTTTCTCCTGATAGGAAGCCACTGACCATGGACTGGTTCTGGTTGGTTTACAGAGTCTGTTCACTTGAGTGCCATTGTGTCCCTGCTTCCCCTTTTGACATATAGGACCTAATCATAATGCATTTTAATGTTAAGCCTCCACCCAAAAATGAACATAGGACTCATGTAACATGCATATTGGTTCAGTACATGTGTGTCAGGCTCCCCTTTGTGAATGTTCATTGCTCCTCCTATAATCTGTTGAATATGTATGTTTAGCCAACCTGCTTGGCATAAAGCTCCAGCAAATCCCTCCTCCTTTGAAGTGCCTTCTAACAATCTCTGTCAGAGGCTACACTTCCCAGACTGTCAGAATGGCTACCCTGCAAGCTGTAGCCCTTTATTAAAAAAAATTAAGTATTGGGCTGGGCTCAGCGGCTCTTGTCTGTAATCCCAGCACTTTTAAGGAACAAGGCAGGATGTCAGGAGTCCAAGACCAGCCTGGGCAACATAGCAAGACCTGTGTCCCTAAAAAAATTTTTTTTAAGTATCCAGGTGTGGTGGCCTATGCCTGTAGTCCCAGTGACTCAAGAGGCTGAGGTGGAAGGATCACTTGAGCCCAGGAGTTTGAGGCTGCAGTGAGCTAGGATGGTACCGCTGCACTCCAGCATGGGTGACAAAGTGAGATCTTGTCTTTTAAAACAAAAAAGAAAAAAAAAGGAAGAAAGTCTCCTTTCTAAATTTATAAATTGTGTAATTTTTCAGTAGACAATTACATAACACAATTTACTTACTCACCAATGGGAAGTTAGGTCGCCTCTAATAGTATGCTATTTTAAACACTGCTGCAGTTGGCATCTTTTACATATCTTCTTTTGCACATGTGCTGGAGTTTTTCTAGAAATACATACTGTGAGGCGGGTACATTTTAAGTTGTACTAGTTATTACCAAAATACTCTGTGCATCAGCTCTGCCACTTACAGCTCTACCACAGGGTTCTTTTCTTTCTGCCTCTTGTTCAGCATGTAGCATGGTCAGTGTAGTAAATATTTGTCATTTGTTTTGGCTACCCAGCACTCTGACCATGCTTTCCATATTTGGAGAATCTCTAATTATGAGCCCCCACCTTCCACTACAGACTTGAGATATTCTCTTTCCCACCCTCCCTAGGCCTCACCAATCAGATCCACCCAAATCAGATCATGAATGGAAAGCCAGTGACTTAACAGGAAGCAGGTGCTCCTTGGAAGCCACTCTTGGCAGTAGCTACATCCATTTTTCAGAGGCCTCAGAGATGAGAGATTCCAGAAGCAACATTCTGGTATTGGTGCTGGTACTGGTGACACAAATAGTGGTCGTTAGTCAGGATTTCTGACAGTTGTGGAGTTTCAGAGTTTCAGTGGTGTTGAATAATGTTAATTGGGGTGTGTTTCCTGGTCTTCCCATAGACTCTGTGAGTTTTCTAATAGAGAGTTGAGTGCAGCTCTAAAGAGGGAGAATTCTGGAAATGGGTTGCCTATGTTAAAGCCACTGTTTCTTGACAAATTAGCTCCATAACCTTGGGCAAATTAACCTCTCAGAAACTCTGCTTCCTCCTCTATTACAAGTGAGAAATAATTGCACCTGTCTTATATGCTTTTGTGAGGAGTAAATGAGGAAATACCTGTAAAGCACTTGAAACTGTGGCTGGCACATAGTCTAACTGTTAGCAGGTAGAATTTCATGCATTCATTTTCTGTTTAAACTAACTGTGGTTGGTTTCTGTAGTTTGCAATGTCCAGTCCATTCAGATATTTTTATTTTTCCTGATTTGATGGATGAGAAGTGGTATCTTATGACTTTTATTGCATTTCTCTCAATACTACTGAATCTAGTCACTTTTTCATAGGTCTACGGGTCATTTGAATTTTGTGTTCTGTGAATTGCTTGCTAACTGCCTTTGTGCATTTTCTTTTATTATACTTTAGGTTCTGGGATACATGTGCAGAAAGTGCCAGTTTGTTACATAGGCATACACGTGCCATGGTGGCTTGCTGCACCCATCGTCTACCTTAGCTATTTCTCCTAATGCTATATCTCTCCCCTAGCCCCCCACCCCTGACAGGCCCTGGTGTGTGATGTTCCCCCCCAATACTATGCAGCCATAAAAAAAGGATGAGTTTATGTACTTTGCAGGGACATGGATGAAGCTGGAAACCATCATTCTCAGCAAACTAACACAGGAATAGAAAACCAAACACGGCATGTCCTCACTCATAAGTGGGAGTTGAACAATGAGAACGCCTTTGTGCATTTTCTATTGGGTTCTTTCTCTTTTTCTTATTGAATTGTATGCTGTCTCTGCATATTCTGCATACTAAACCTTTGTATTATGTGTCACAAATATCTTCTCCCAACCTGTCACTTGCCTTTAACTTTGTTTATAGTGTCTTTTATCATGTTGAAGTTTTAAATTTTGATAGGATCTAATTTATTAGGCTTTTCCTTTATCAGTTAGACTTTTTGTGCCTCATTGAAATTCCTTTCGATTCTGAAGTCATAAATATATTATCTTATTTTTTTTCCTAAGAGGTTTAAAGTATTCTGTTACATATTTCAGTGTTTATACTATATAGGCCATGATTAAAAATAAATTAAGAAAAATATTACAGCAAATAGTAGCTTTCCATTATTTCCTGGCTGCTAGCTTACCAACAATGAATGTACCAGAGTTGTCTATTTAGAAATTGCAGAGCCGGCCAGGCGTGGTGGCTCATGACTGTAATCCTAGCACTTTGGGAAGCTGAGGCGGGCAGATCACCTGAGGTCAGGAATTCGAGACCAGCCTGGCCAATGTGGTGAAATCCTGTCTCTACTAAAAATACAAAAATTAGCCAGGCATGGTGGCACATGCCTATAAGCCCAGCTACTCAGGAGGCTGAGGCAGGAGAATCACTTGAACCTGGGAGGTGGAGGTTGCAGTGAGCTGAGATTGTGCCACTGCACTCCAGCCTGGGTGACAGAGCGAGACTCCATCTCAAACAAACAAAAAAAGAAATTGCAGAGCCACATCACCAAGACACCAGAAGCAAAGAGGCAGATTATCAAAAAAGACCAATAACACAAAGTAACTAGCCTAGATTTTTAGAGTCTGAAGAAAGTACCTACTAGACACATTATCTTGCCTTTATTAAAGCCTTTCCAATCACATGCAAACACTCCCCACATACATTTTGGACATATTTATTTAACTAGAGGTCGGCAGTGCAGGAGATAGCCCTTATGTTATGCTAAGATTAGTTTTAATTTCCCTTAAAAGAATTCTAGGCTCATGGCGTTAAACACAGAATGAAGGAGCAATGTAGAAAACTCTTTGGGAGCTCAAAGCTGACAAAAGCCTTGCTCCAGCCCTACTCATGCTCAGTGTGATGATGCTCTCCAGCCACTCCATCAGTGCTCTCAGCTGAGACTCGAAACGGATGTATCATTTTAAATTAATCACTTCCAAATTTCTTTCTCTATCTGTTTTGGACTAGAATAGAAGTCGGTCTTGCAGATCCTTTCTACCTCTCAAATATTAAGGACTATTTTCACTTTCTTCGACATCTGTCCCCATATACAGTTGAATTTTATGCATATATTAGATAAATATTCATTTACTTAAAACTAGGTTAGTTTTGCTTGATGTTGAAATTGGTGGTGGCACCGTAGTGTAGTCGGAGTGGCACAGCTGAAACTCTTAGAGACCTCTGCAATTACATTGTGCCCATCTGACCTTGGCTTGAAGTCCATAGATATTTGAGATTTATATTTATGAGTTAAAGCTTTGGTTTTCAAACTCTAAGGTCCATAAGAACTAACTGGGGAGACCTTGTAAAAGCTTAGATTTGGAGCCTCATTTCAAGAGATTCTGATTCAGTAGATCTGGCATGAAGCCCAGACATGAGCATTTTTACATGCACTCCTTAAGAAAATGGTCCATGAATCTTTCCTTGAGAAAATATAGGTTATGGTATTTCATCTCTAGGAATCTTCTGTTGCATTCTAAACAGCCAGAGCAACATATATGTATTAATGTATAATGTGTAACACATTATATTAATACATTAGGTGAATCAATTACTAGTTTCGCTTGCCACCTAAGATCCTTGGGGGAGAGAGATCTGGGGGAAAAAAGTATCTTGTGTTGAAATGCAAGGCAGAGGTAGGGATATATTTAAGTTTAAAGCAAGCATCATCCAGAAACAAAAAGCCCTGGTGGATCAGAAAGGTGAATATACCAGGAAGTGCACAAGAAACATGGACTCTGCACATAGCAGCAGGAATGTGTTGCTAATTCAGCCTTCCAAGATATGCCTGTGACTGTGGCTTGTTCCTAGACCCTTTTCTCAACCTATATTCTCCCACTAGCTGATTTAACTTCAAATGGGTGAATTTTATGGTATGTGAATTGTATCTCAATAAAGTTGTTTGTTGTGTTTTATTTTAATATAGAGTATATAGCAAATGACAAAATTAGTGAACTCACCAAGACAGGTTAATAGAAAATATTCAAAATAGAGCACAAGGGGATTTTTAAAAAAATAACACGGTATCAGAAGAGAGTACAAGAATTACATGAGAGTAAGCCAGAAACCCTAACATAAATGTAATTGGAGTCCCATAAGGAGGGAAGAGAGGGACTGTGGCAGTAGTAATATATAGAGAAATAACCATTGCACAATTTCTGGAACTGGTAAAAAGTATTAGTCCACAGATTTAAGAATCTCAGTAATGAATAAGACCTTGTATTTACTTGCACAACAGGGTGACAATGATAAAAAATAATTCAATTGCACATTTAAAAATAACTAAAAGAGTGTAACTGGATTGTTTGTAACACATAGGATAAGTGCTTGAGGTGATCGATACATCACATACCCTGATGTGATTGTTACGCATTGCATGCCTGTATCAAATATCTCATGGAATTCACAAATACATATACCTTCTACATACCCATACAATTTTTTTAATTAAGAAAAAGATGGAATCTCAGTGAATCCAAACCAATAAGAATACAAAGAAAACTACATCTTTGTATTCATCATTATGCATACATCATTATCCAACTGCTTGCCTGGATTTTGCACATTGGTTTGAGAAGCAATGGAAGGGAGAAGAAATAGTGTTGAGAGAGGCTAGACCAAGTGTTGGCATTGCTTTCAAGACTAGTGACAGACGTAGTATCCACTAAATTTAAATAGGGATTAGAGAAGTTAGAGCTGAATTGCAGAGCACTTGCAAAGCCAGATTGGCACCTGTCTACATGTCCTCTAGCACTGCCCAGCCTCAAAAACCTTGTGGATAGGTGTTAACCCTGATTGCATTTTAACAATGTTAGAATCTGTACTCATTGATTTGAATCAATCACGGAGGCTTCCAGTAATAGGATGATAAGTCAAGGTGGGGAAGAACGACCGCCTCAGGAATGTTACCTGACACAAAATAATGAAATAAAAAGCTTCCTTAGCACTGGAAGGCAATGTGATTTCGAACCACACACAGCAGGGTTTGGCTTCTAGCTCGATCACTGACTGGTGGTCATGTGACCCTGGGGCTTTCAAGCTTTAGTTGGTAATAATATAATCTTACAAAATCCTTAAGAAGATTTCAGAGTACATACATATATAGTAAATGAAAATATACATACTCCTGGCATATTGGGGTGGTTTACATTAGTTTGCCTTAAACTAGAAAGTGAGGAGATTCAAATTCCTAGGCCCTATTTTCTGCCACCATATCATGATGCCAGAGGTCTTAATATACCATCCCAAAGTTAATTAAAATCATCATTATTTTAAAAGAGAAATTTATAGTTGCTTATTTGGCATTCATCTAACTCTCCAGAGATAGAACCTTTTTTTTCCAGTTAATTCAATATTGTTAACGCTATCACTATAGTCTTGCTTAATAGTGTTATTTCAAAGGAAAATTTTAGCTTTGGGCACACCCAGCAAAATAGAACAAATGCATGTTGAAAAATTATTTCCAAGGACCTTTTTTCAAAGGAGCAAAAAGAAATGCTGAAAACAGGTAATGTAGAATGGATTGACTCCTTCAGTTTTCATAAACACAATAGAACTTGATCATCACTTATTACCCCTTCAGTTTGTGGCATGAATTTGTTTCAGTTTGTTCCCCATGACTTTTGCTTCTAAAATCAGATTTAAGGAATAATGATTTTCCATATTCAGCAGAAATTCAAATATGCTGCTCATGATAGTTGAACTCTTTTCATTATAAATAATTTTCAGGTGTTTCTTTCAGAGTTCTGAATATTTCGGCGTGTATTTTGCACTTCCTTACAAGGGAATTCAAATCTGAATAAATTTATTTTTAGTCTTGTTATAAAGATGACTCAAAGACAGCTTCAGGTGGAATTATTCTTGTGACATTTCCTGTTAGATGCAGTCACTCTCCTATGGATATACTGCTGTAGTTGAGAATGTGTTTCCCACAATGTAAATTTCCTTCTACATATTTCTGTTAATAAGGTTATCAACAATTTAAAAGATTGTTAGAGGTAAATATATATGTATATCTAAATATGTATGTATCTCTAAATATATATCTATCTCTCTAAGAGGAGCTTTTTTGGCAAATATATATAAATATATGCATATCTTTGTTAAATATGTAGAGAGAGGAGCTTTCATTTTTTCTAGATTTAGGAAAGCATTGAGTCCTTAAGCTCAATCAAACAATTATTTTCTCAAATCTCCTTGGTATTATTTGATTCAAAAATTCTCACTTTATCGACTTCATTGTGTATTATTACAACCGGTCGTATTATTTAATCTATGACAGTATTCTCTCTCTCTCTTTTTTTTTTCTTGATATGGGGACTTAACGGGAACTTAACATTGCTCTCTTGCGCAGGCTGAAGTACAGTGGTGCAATCGCAGCTTACTGCAGCCTTGACCTCCTGGGCTCAAGCGATTCTTTTGCCCCAGCCTCCCAAGTAGCTGTGACACAGCCTTCCAAATAGTTGGGATGAGCTAATTTTTTTATTTTTTTGCAGAGTCAGAGTTTCACCCTCTTGCCCAGGCTGGTCTTGAACTCCTGAGCTCAAGTCATCTACCCACCTCAGCATCCCAAAGTGCTAGAATTACAGGTGTGAGCCACTGCGCCTGGCCAGCAGTATTTTCTATAGTGAACAAACATTTAAAAATGCAGTTCTTATCTAGTTGGGTGACTTTTAAGATTCTTAATATTGAAAGAATAAGGATCACCTTTTTTCTTTGTGATCAACATGGAAGATTCCATTATAATGTGTGATTCAGCAAACATATTAACCATAATGATGCTTAATAGTCTCAGTACCTTCCTTCGGGGAAGATTCCAACCACTTTAGAAAGTTAAAAGAAGTGATAAACAAACCTCAGAGATCCCAGCCTTCACTCCTCAAGTGCCACTGCCCCTAGGGTGAAATTGCCATTGCTTAATAGTGCAGAGTGATGTTTCATGCATTTAGAGGAAGTAAGCAAGAAGGAAGAGGCCAAGTCACATTTCCAGCAACTGAATAAAAATTCCTTATATTTCAGAAGCATACCCAAAATCTCTGGACTACCTCTTGCTATGACTCAGGACTCTGTCCTTTGTGTCCAATTAAAATGGCATGGATACTTGAGCTGGCAGAATTTTAAACCTTTATGTAAGCTAGACTTTATCTAGGACCGGAAAGCTGAAACCTGGACTTTGGGCCCATATCCACACTAGCGAAGCAAAATGGTGGGAATTTAATTCACAAGATGGAGGAAAAATAATTTGAATATTTCAGAATAAATTTCCTAAGTAAACAGCATTTTCCTCTTTGATTAGTTATGAAGAAAAAATGGGCTTTCAATATAAATTGAAATTACAATGCAATACCACAATATGCTCACTGTGGCAGACAGAATCCAAGATGACCCCAAATGAACCCTGCCTCCCATGCCTTTGTGTAATTGCCTCGCCTTGACTACAGGCAGGACTTGTGATGTGCCTCTAACTGATAGAATATGACAAAGATGATGGGATGTCACTCCTATTTAACGTAATCTTATATAAGACTCTGTATTAGCATACTGAAGCTAGAGACTCTTGTGAGCTTGATGAAGTGAGCAGCCATTTAAAAGGAGCCCATGTGGGAAGGAGTTGAATGTGGCAACTAGAAACTGTGGACAGCTTCTGGGAACTGAACTCAGCTTCTTGCCAATGGCCCCCCCCACACACACACAAAAAAAACCACTAGGGCCATCAGTCATACAGCAGGAAGGAAATAAATTCTCTCAGCAACCTGAATAAACTTGGAAGCAGATTCTGGCCCAGTCAAGCCTCCAGATGAGAACCCAGCCCAGCCAACATCTTTATGGTAGCCTTGGAAGACTGTGAGCAGAGGACCCAGTTAGATTGTACTCTTAATGCACAGAAACTGTGGTATAATAAATGTGTATTGTTTTAAGCCTCTAAGTTTGTGGTAATTTATTATATAGCTATAGAAAAGTAATACACCCACTAAAATGGCAAAAAAGAAACAGACAATACCAAGTGTCAGGAAGGACGTAAAATAATTGGAATTTTCACACACTGTGAAAGAGGGTAGAAATTGGTTTAGCTACTTCAGAAAACTATTTGGCAACATCATCAAAAAATAATACACATGCGCACACACACACACACATAGTAAATGCTCACTTAACATCACTGATAGGTTCTTAGAAATTGACTTTAAGTGAAATGACACATAACAAAACCAATTTCACCACAGGCTACTTGATATAAGCAAGAGTTAAGTTCCTGCCACATATTTCTGGTCAGAAAAACATCATTAAATTTCTAAACAAAGACCCAAGACATTTTCAATATTAAACATTGAAATAAATGGGAGCTATACATACATTTAAGAAAGATTAATAGAAACAAGTAAGAGAATTATTTACCTAACTTTTGGTGAATCAGTGACTGATGCCAGTATTAGTGGTGGTGGGTCAAATCAAGCACCCATCACCTCTTTGCAAAGTAAAAATAGTAATTGCACATCCATGTAGTTCAAAAACAAACAATAACAAACATGGCAGGCTCACTGAGCATTTTTATACCACATCCTTTATTGCCATGCATTTGTATGATTACCATATACTTGACAAATTTTTATTAGACAACAATTTGTATTCATTCAATTCACTCATTCATTTTCCAATCACTATCCAGGTCAGGGTCATGGTTGGCTAGAGCCCATCCCTGCAACTCAGGGTGCAGGTGGGAGCCAACCCTGGACAGAACACCATTCCATAGCAGGGCGCACACACACACACATGCTTACTTAGACTGGGATTGTGTAGAAACACTGGTTCACCAAATGTGCACATCTTTGGGATGTGGGAGGAAATCAGAGTACCTGGAGAACACCCAGACAGATATAAAGAGAACATGCAGACTTTACACAGACAGTGGCCCCAATCAGGAATCTACTTTTTTCCTCATCAACATTATAACAAAATGCCTGTAATCCCAACACTGGGAGGCTGAAGTGGGCGGAGCACTTGAGGTCAGGAATTCAAGACCAGCCTGGACAACATGGTGAAACCCCATCTCTACTAAAAATACAAAAATTAGTCAGGCATGATGGCATGCTGGTATGCGCCTGTAATCCCAGCTACTCAGGAGGTTGAGGCAGGAGAATCGCTTGAACCCGGGAGGTGGAGGTTGTAGTGAGCCAAGGTCATGCCACTGCACTCCAGCCTGGGTGACAGAGAGAGACTGCGTCAAAAAAAAAATTATAACAAAATGATGTAGAATGAAACAACATTATTCGAGAACCCACTCGTGTGTGTATGTGTTTGTGTGTGTGTCCATCCTATGACTCAGCATTTTTTGCCTAGGTATAGGACTAAAATAAATGCCCATGTTTACCAAAAGACATGTCCAAAAATGTCTTTAGTTACACTATTTGCAATAGTCCCAGACTGGAAACAACCCAATATCCATCATCAGTGAAATGAAGAACAAATTGTAGTTTATGTATAAACACAATGCTGTGCAGCAAAGAAATAAATGAGCCACAAGTCACACAACGTGGAACTTACAAACATAATGTGGAGAGAAAGAAGTTGGTAGTTTATATAAAGTTCATAAATAGGCAATACTAACCTATCCTGTTAGAAGTGAGGATGGTAGTTATTCTTGTCGGGGCAGTGATTGGATGAGTGCACAAGAGGGGTTTCTGGGAAACCGGTGATGTTACCTACTATTTCTTGATGTGGATGCTGTGACACATGGGTGGTTTACTTTTTGATAATTAGTCAAGTTATACACTTATTGTGTGTGTACTTTTATGTATGAATATTATACTTTAAAGGTTTACCTAGGCCGAGCACTGTGGCTCACGCATGCAATCCCAGCACCTTGGGAAGCCAAGGTGGGTAGATCACCTGAGGTCGGGAGTTCGAGACCAGCCTGACCAACATGCAGAAAACTCATCTCTACTAAAAATACAAAATTAGCTGGGTGTGGTGGCACATGCCTGTAATCCCAGCTACCTGGGAGGGTGAGGCAGGAGAATCATATATATATATATATATGCACATACATGTGAACTGATAGAGAGTAGGTTGTATAAACCATGCCTTTTAACCCTCAATGCTTCAGTGTTTTTCCTCAGAAAATATATTCTTACATAATCACAGTACAATTAACAAATTCCAGAAACTTAACATGAATGTAATAATTTCATCTGCAATTCATATTCTAATTTTGTCGATTTTCTCAGTAATGGGCTTTATAGCATGTTTTCCTTCTTCCCCATTTATCTATGTATTATCAGTATGAACGAATGGTTTTTCAATGGCTGATAGTACGTTATTTTCTTTAATTATTTTATTATTATTTTGATGATCAACTTCCCCAAATTTGGCTAGTGGAAGTCCCTTCAAGATACCTCTGTGTCCTTTTGACAAGGCTCATAATTACTTACTTACCTTCTCACATAAGATGTACCAGGCTTACATTTTATTTTCTCTGCCCTCGTCCTGAAATCAGCCATCTCTCCAAAGTACCCTGGTTCCTTTTAGTGGAAAATGATATTAGAAACTAAAAATGAGTATACTCTAGGTATACTCATTGTTACTGGGGTATCTTGAGTCTAGACTTTTCAAAGAACAGAGTCTAGACTTTTCAAAGAATATATTCAAAAATATATAATATATATATTATATATATAAATATATATAAAAAATATATATTATATTTTATATATATATATGCACTATGGTTTGAATGTCCAAAATTCATGTTGAAGCTTAATCCCCAGTGCAACAGTATTAAGAGGGAGGGTCTTCACGAGATGATTAGGCCATGAGGGCACTACCCTAATGGATGATATTCATGCTCTTATAAAAAGGCTTGAGGGAGCAAGCTTGTACCTGTTGCCCTCTTTGCCCTTCTGCCATGTGAAGATACCCCATTCCTCGCTTCCTTCCGGTGAGGATGCAGCAAGAAGGCGCCATCTTGGAAAAGAGAGCAAGCCCTCACCAGACACCAGGTCTGCCGGAGACCTAATCTTGGACTTCCTAGCCTCCAGAACTGTGAGAAAGAAATTTCTATTATTCATAAATTGCCCAGTTTAAGATATTTCTGTTATAACAGCCCAAACAGACTAAGACATTTTACATATATATATATATATAAAATTCTGAAAGAGCAGAATTAAACAAACACAGAGGGCTCCCTGTCAATTATACTGAAAGTTGTCTGAATTCTTAACCTTACCCCGGTATACCCAGCCAGGTCTTTCTTTCATACCAAAATACATTTATATAGTAATTTGTAGTTTATGAAGCACTTTCATGGATGTTAGCCCCTTTGATACTTATAACAACCTTCTGAGAGAGCCAGAGCATTATCATTATCATCAATATACTTAGAAGTTAAATGACTATTTCAGGCTGCCATTGCTAATAAGGATCTAAAATTCCATGCCTGGTGTTGTTGATGTTGCTTCTCACTTTCTTCTCAAAAAAGTGCGCTGGTGTCCTTGAATGCAGCTGGACATTTCTCTCAGTACTGACAATATAGAGTGAAGTAAGGGGTTCCCTCCACATCCATATGATGACCAAATTCCCAGCTTACCCCACACCTATACATGTACTGTTTGAGAGAACTAAGCTATCTATTTCCAAGCTTCTATTGAATAATATAACCTCTCCTCCTTAATTTCTGTCCAAAATACTGTAAAGCAAGTAACACTTTGAAATTTATCATTTTGAAGACAGTCGTCTCACTCTAGAGCTAATGAAAGTATGGCAAAAATGTAAATGCAGTCTCCATCTTTACAAAATAATATAAAAAAGATTCCATGTTTAATCATTTATGAACTTAAAAAAAAATCCTGCCAAAAATGCAAGTTATGAGATTGTTACTTCTTGAAGGTAGTTTGAGGTACTTGAAAACAGTAATTTTAGAGCATAGAGTTCTTACAGAGTACATATATCTATCTTATCTAATAGCATCCTCTCTACACAAGTCAAGTTGAATGAATTCAGTCCTATATCCATGTTTAGCTATAGTTTTATAACTCTGACATGCATATAAAAGACACAATTTTATGTGACGGTTGTGAAAAATCATGGCTTTTTCCATTTGCATCACATTTCTCCTAGGAGGAGATCATCCATGAGAATTGAAAATTGATTTGATTTACCTAAATAAATGGGCAACGACAAAAACCCTCAAAGCTTCTCACACAGGATAGCTTTGCTATAGGAGGCTTACAGCTCTCCTCCTCTGAAGAAAAATCCCATACCCTTTATAATTGTAATGCCTTTCTCCATTAGGGTTTCCTGATTTATGATATTATAAGCTGCTGGACATTCTTCCTCTCTTCTAGACTACAGTTAGTGTGTACCACCATTTCTTGATTCTGCGCTTGTGGCAGACATTGCTAATCATTTGTTTTTTTCTGACTTTCTTCTACCATCTGTCATCCTTTCCATCATTGTTAGTTGGTATGTAGTCTCTTAGTTTATAAAGGGAGTTTAGTTCAATAGAAAAAGCATGGTATTGGAAGTCCAGAAACCTGGATTATGTCTCAACTTCAGCTGAAAATATCTGTGTCAATTTGAACTACTGACTTCACTCCTCTGGGTTTCAGTTATTTATCATCATCATTATCATCACTGTCATCATCATCATCTTCATGATTCTTGAAGTTCTTCAAGCTCTGAAATTCTGGCTTCTATTTCAGGTACAAAGGTATGTACTAGTTAAATAGTAACTAGTTTAGCAAAAGGAGTCCCTTTACTCTGCCTGCTTCTTATATGTATGCACATAATATGGGGCTCAAATAAAGCCAACTATTACAATGCCAACTTAAAAAGGACAGATAGTCTAAGTAGCAACTTCATTCATTCATTTATTTAACAAATATTTATTGAGCTCTTCCCATGAGCCAGCTACTCTTCTAGGCACTGCAGATCCAGCAGTAAACACTATCAAAGGACCTTGTTCTTCTTATGTTTTTATTTTAGAATGTGTAGAGGGACAAGCAATAAATACATACATGAATTAAAAGAAAAATACTATCTCAAATGGCGAAAAATTCTATGAAAAAAGTCAAACAATAATGGAATGGAGAGTTGTCTGGAAGGTGGACAGGCACTTTAGGATGAATCATCAAGGAAGACTTCTTTGGGGAGGTGACAGCTAAGCTGAAACCTCTAGCCTGTCATCCAAAGACTTGGTGGCAGAGCTTTCAGACAAAGGAACCTCATGTATAGAGAAAGGTTTACCAGGACGGCTTTGTTGGAGGAAGAGAGCAAATGCCAGTGTCTTTGGAGCACAGTGAATGGTGGAAGGCTTATTGCAGGTGAGGTCAGAGAGACCAGACAGGCAGATGAGGATCCGTCTGGATAGGAGAATGCCTTTTCATCAGGAGGAGGGAATGGAGCTCACAGGGCAGGGATCAAATGATGCTAATAGTCTGACAGACTGGGCCAATCATTGATTTAGTTTTCTTTCCCCAGAAATCCTCAATCCGGTTGAAAATTCCTGTTTCAGTCCAAGACAGTGACTATATTTTTCCTCGGAAAAGATCAATTGCATTCAGCAGAGGAAACTTCATCCTTTCCCAGAAGATTGGATCCTGAAAGACAGTAATCAAGAGAGAGAGAGAATACCAACATGATAGAAGATAAAGAATTAAATCATGCAGCTAACTTACTGGGAGTGTGGGAAAGGCACTTTACCTCTCTTGACATCTGTTTTGACAACTGTAAAATGAAGGCTTTGAAGAGATAATCTTGGTAGCTTTTTACCCACTCTAAAGTGGAGTTGTTTATTTATAGCTCTAAAATATATTTTTAAAATCACTTTTCCTGCTATTTAAATAATCTATGCCATATTAGACCTAACGTACATTTTTCTAAGCATTCTACACTTTACCCTTCTATCCCCAGTCCTGTAAATAAGCAGTTTATATAATTTGGACAATTTATTTCCATTATTTCCATATGATTTTCATATGACTTATTTTCAGTTGAGCACATATGTTCTCATTAAATTTTATTGTGTTCGTTGCATACTATATTATGAACAGGATAAACCGAGAGCCTATTCCTGTAGTACTCCACCAGACTCCAGTATTGGGGGTCACTTATCTAATCAGATGAGACTGTACATATCTCGTTTAGCACTGGTGTCTTAAATTATGCAAATTCTACTTTTTTTTATTTTATAAAACTCAAGGTAATAGTTACCAGTTTCCAAATATTTAGGAACTCTCATATTTTGCAAGATTCCTTAAAGATCAGCTATCTAATCCATAGTACTAGCACTTTTGAGAATTAATTCCATGAGTACCACAGGGTTAAACTTACTTGAAAGTAAGGTCTCTCTGATAACTCTTAATCTAGGTAGGATTTCAGTTCTTTCCAATCAATGTCTAATCTATATATCCAGTCTGGTTGTCAATATCCATCACAGAGAATATAAAGTAAAATCAATCTATTCTTATTCTTCTCCTTTAGCTAGCTTCAATGCGTGCCCTGTATTATTTTTTATAAGCCTCCATTATTTCTGGCCGTTTGCCTTTCTGGTAATGTAATTTGGTCTATGCTGTTCTTTTCTTTTTTTTCTGTTTTTCTTTTTTTTTGAGATGGAGTCTCGCTCTGTCCCCAGGCTGGAGTACAGTGGCGCAATGTCAACTCACTGCAAGTTCCGCCTCCCGGGTTCATGCCAGTCTCCTGCCTCAGCCTCCTGAATAGCTGGGACTACAGGCACCTGCTACCAAATACGGCTAACGTTTTTGTATTTTTAGTAGAGATGGGGTTTCACCGTGTTAGCCAGGATGGTCTTGATCTCTTGACCTCGTGATCCGCCTGCCTCGGCCTCCCAAAGTGCTGGGATTACAGGCGTGAGCCACTGTGCCCGGCTCTATGCTGTTCTTTAATGTGTCTTAAATAATGTGTTCTTCCTTTCGTATTTTGTTTGTTTGCATTACAATGCCATTTTATTTAGGAGGCAAAGAATATTGAATAAGCAACCCACAAAAGGAGAAATACAAATGTTGTTGAAACATAGGAACACATAGTTCACCTCATTGGTAGTCAATGTAGTAAAAAAATTGAAGCAATGAAAAGATAAATTTTGCCTATCAAATTGGAAAAATTCAATAGCTAGTATAGGTAAGGGTGATATTATCCCAATCTGGTGGTGGGAAAGTAATCCTGTATAACCTTGCTATAGGGAAATACTTGATCTACACCTTTGATCCTGTTTTTCTTCTTTAAATAATTTATCTTAAGGAAACAATTAGTGATGTGCACACAGCTATGTCTAGAAGGATATTTATCATTCAGTTGTCAATAATTCATAGAAATTTAAGTGTTCAACATCAAGATTATAAGTTATGTTAAATGAATTATGATACATCTATTCAATAGAATGCTATAAACCTATTAAATTTAAACTGTTGTTGGAACATATTTAGTGATGGAGGAAATATTTACAATATACTAAAAACGCAGATTTCAAACCTGTGTTTATACTATGATCCAATTTTCACAGAAATTTTTATATACATATAAGTAATTTAGTTATTTAGACCCTCATCACCCAGGACTGGACACTAAAGATAGATATAGACAACTATATAGAAGTCACGGCCTCAATAGCAGACAATGCTGTTTGCCTGCCTAATAGCCATTTTCCTCTTTTTCTTCTTGAGTTCCAATTTAGTTCAGTTGTCAATTCCTTCCCACTTGAATCTGGAGTAAATCCTAAATTTAAGCCAAATATAATGGTCCTGCAGTGCTGGCCACTGTGACTTAAGGGAAGGTCCACAGATATTTATGGGAGTTGCTTATGGGAAAAGATTTCTGCTCTTGAAGTAATATGCCAGAAAAGATGGACATCTTTACTTTGGCTAGACTTTTATCTTGTCTAAATGTGATATAAAGAGCTGTTCCAGCAATTTTTGTCCATGAGGATAATTAACAATTTTGAGCACTCTTCATTCCATTGTGTAAATCCGTGTTTCTGCACAGAATTATTTACCTTCTGGCCTGAAGTACTTTCTTTAACATTTCTTGTATATAGGGACTGATGCGGATTAAAGCTTTTAATCTTATCTTCATTATTGACAGGTATGTTTGCTGAATAGAAGAGTCTAGATTGAAAGGTTTTCTTTCTACTTTAAAGATTTTTATCCTCTGTCCTCTCACATATGCTGTCTCTAACAAGAAATCTGCTGTCATCCTTATCTGTTTTCCTCTGTACATAATATGTCTCTTTCAGGTTGTTTTTAAACTTTTTCTTTTTACCACTGGTTTTGAGAAAATTAATTATAATGTGCCACATTTTCCTATGTAACAAACCTGCACATCCTGCTCATGTACCCCCAAACTTAAAACAAAATAAAATAAAAATAAAAATCAGATTATTATCATTTTTTTTGAGACGTAGTTTCGCTTTTGTTGCCCAGGCTAGAATGCAATGGTGCGCAATCTTGGCCCACCGCAACCTCTGCCTCCCAGGTTCAAGCGATTCTCCTGCCTCAGCCTCCCAAGCAGCTAGGATTACAGGTATGTGCCACCACACTCAGCTAATTTTGTATTTTTAGTAGAGATGGGGTTTCTCCATGTTGATCAGGCTGGTCTTGAACTCCTGACCTTAGGTGATCCACCCGCCTAGGCCTCCCAAAGTGCTGGGATTACAAGCATGAGCCACCACGCCCGGTCCAGATTATTATTTAAAAATAATAATTATTATAATGTGCCAGGGTATAGCTATCATTATGGCTCTTGTGTTTGTGGTTTACTTAGCTTTTGGATTTATGGGTTTACAGTTTTCATGAAATTTGGAAAGTTTCCTACCATTTTTTTCAAATATTTCTTCTTTCCTCCATCTGCTTAACTTTGGAGACTAGTGATACATATATTAAGTTGCTTAAAGTTGTCCCACAATACAATGACGCCATGTTCACTTTTTAAACTTCTTTCTGTGTTTTTCACTTCGAATAGTTTCCATTGTTTTATATTTTTAAATTCATTAAACTTTTCCTTTGCAGTGTCTGATCTACCATTAATTAATCCCATCCAGGGCATTTTTTATTTCAGACATTGTATTTTTATCTCTAGAAACTTGATTTGGGTCTTTTTTATACCTTGCCTGTGTCTACTTAATGTCTTGAACACAAGGGATACTGTTGCATTAACTTTTAATGTCCTCGTCTGCTAATTCTAACATCTGTGTCAGTACTGGTTCAGTTTCAGTTATTAATTTTCCTCCTCACTATGGGTTATATTTTCCCGCTTTTTCATGCCTAGTAATTTTTTATTATTTATTTATGTATTTATTCATTGATTTATTTTTGAGACAGAGCCTTGCTGTGTCGCCCAGGCTAGAGTGCACTGGTGTGATCTCAGCTCACCGCAAGCTCCGCCTCCTGGGTTCAAGCAATTCTCCTGCCTCAGCCTCCTAAGTAGCTGGGACTATAGGCGCATGCCACCACGCCCACCTTATTTTTTGTATTTTTAGTAGAGACAAAGTTTCACCATGTTAGCCAGGATGGCCTCAATCTCCTGACCTTGTGATCCACTCACCTCGGCCTCCCAAAGTGCTGGGATTACAGGTGTGAGCCACCACACCCGGCCCATGCCTCATAATTATTTATTGACTGCCAGACATTAAGAATTTTATCTTGTTTTGGAGCTGGATATTTTTGTATACTTATAACTATTTCTTGAGCCTGATTCTGGGATGCAGCTAAGTTACTTGTAAAGAGTTTGATCCCGTGGGTCTGGTTTTTAAGATTTGTTAGACAGCACCAATATCTTTTAATCCAGAGCTGATTATTTCTCATTACAGAAGCAAACCTTCCTGAGTATTCTACTAACACCCTGTGAATTGTAAAGTTTTCCATTGTGGCTGATGGGAATAGGCACTATTCGCAGCCCAATGTTAGCACTGGGCAGTATTACCTCTAATCCTTTTGAATGGTTCTTTCCTCAGCCTCCAATAATGTCATCACAAATATGTGCTGATCAGTACTCTGCTTCGTGCTAGAGGGGGGCTCTCTGCAGACCTCTAGAGTTCAATCTCTGTGCAGATCTGTCTCATCTGGTATTGTGTCTTCTGAACTCCAGGCATCTTCTGTCTCCCAGATCCTGCAATCTGTTTCCTCAGTTCAGAGTTGACCTGCTTTCCCCTTCCCTGCGCTGGAGACTGGAAACTTTCTCAAGGCAATAATCTGGAGCAATTATATGGCTTGGCTCATGTTTTACCTATCTCTCTTGAATTACTGTCATTAGCTGCCTGATGTCCAATTTCTCAAAAACAGCTTTTTCATTGATTTTGCCCATTCGTTGGGTTTTGTTAAAGGGATAGAGTAATTCCAGCCCCTGTACTCCATCCTTTCTCTCATACTTTAAAAATGTGCTTTTCACATTTTAGCTAATTAGAGGAATTTCTCCATAGTCACATTGGTCTTTTTTAGATGCCTCCCACTTGTCTTCCTCCTTTACAGTAAAACATTTGTGCAAATGCTCATTCTAACATTTACTCTAACTTCATTGTAAATCTCAGTATTATACCCCTCAACCATCTTCCGTTTAGATTCACGGGCATTTTGGCAGTATTTACTGTCCTCTGAATTTTCATTTGCTTGACCACATATCGTTGTAGTCAGGCAGGGCCACATGACTAGCTCTAATGAATAGGCTATGAATGGAAGTGACATTGTTGCTTTTGGGTCAAAGAGTTTCAAAAAAAGAGTAAGTTCTCCATTCACTCCCTCTGCTATTAAAGGGAAGGCTAAAATCACAAGTTCAGATAGCAGCATCAAGCGATTTTGGACATTCCCTCAATCTGAGTCCTAGAGTAGAGCTTCCTACCAACCTGCCATTCAACATGTAGTGTAACTATGAATAAACATTTGTTATGTGAAAACCACTGAGATTTGGGGATTAATGTGTTAACCTGCTTCATCTGATGAACACATTCCAAAATAACATACATATTTTCTACAAACAAATACATTTTCTTAATATTTAAGTTGTAGTAACAGTATTTCAGACAAATGTCAACCACTTGGAAATAGCAATAATTTCTTAAAACCTCTCCAAAATAACTTTGGAGCAAAGAAAACAATGTTATTACTAACTATTTAGAAAATAGAGTAGTCCCCCACCCCACCTTATCCATAGTTGTACATGGTTTCAGCTACCCACAGTCAACCTAAGTCTGAAAATATTAAATGAAAAATCTCAGAAATAAACAATGAATGTTACAAATTGTGCTCCATTCTGAGCAGTGTGATGAAATCCTGGACCATCTCACTAAGTCCTGCCCAGGATGTGAATCATCCTTTGTCTGGAACATCCACACTGTAGGCGCTACCTGCCCCTTAGTTACTTAGTAGCCCTCTCAGTTATTAGATTGACTTTCAGTATTGCAGTGTTGTGTTCAAGTAACCTTTATTTTACTTAATACTGGCTCCAAAGTACAAGAGTAGTGATGCTAACATATTGCTGTAATGGTTCTGTTTTATTATTAGTTATTGTTGTTAATCTCTTATTGTGCCTAATTTATAAATTAAAGTTTATCCTAGGCATGTATACAAAAAAGAAACATAGTATATATATGTTCAGTATATATAAGGTGTAGCTATATATGGTTTGGTACTGTCTGCAGTTTTAGGCATCGCTAGGGGTTTTGGGACATATCCCCCGCAGATAAGGGAATGCGGGTGTAATGACAATGAGAACACTTCATATAATAAATATGGGATGCTGCAAGATCTGTATGCAAAAGATTAATGTGGCTGATTGAATTTAATACCAGAAAATGCACCAAGACCAAATAGAGCTTATTCCAAGTATGACTTAATGTTAGGACATCTACTAATATAAAACATTTACACCAAAAGCTTAAAGAAGAAAAATAATCTCCGCAGATGCTAAAAAGAAGGTTTGATCTGTTTTTCTTTCTAAAAAAAAGACTCTTAGCAAGTAAGGACTAGGAAGGTGCTTCTTTAAAATTATAATGAAAGTGTATCTCAAACGAACTACCAATATCGTGCTTTAATGGCTAAACACAGAGCTTTGTCGTTTGCAGTAATGAGAAGACAAACACTTCCTCTATCAGCACTCTTATTTACAATTTTTCCTGTGAATTTTGCTTTGGCCAATATAAGACAATAAAAAGTAAAAAAGCAAAACTGTCATCATTTAGATCATCTGTTACCTAGAAAACTCAAAAGAGTCATCTGAAAACATTTTACAAGCAATAAAAAGTTCAAGAATGTGACTATAAATAAATACAAATTAGATTTTTATATGGCAGAGAAGTCTGACTTTGAGCAACAAAGGCAAATTGCCAGATCACATACAAACAGACTTCTGGGACAGAATTTATTGAGGAGACTCATAGAGACTGAAGCGGTAGCATGACGGCTGAGTTTTATGTTGCACTATCACATTCTGAAAAAGCACATAGAGATTTAGCTTGGCCAGGAGTCAACACTAGGAGAGGTATCGTGGCCCTAGGGAAAGACCCGTTGCTCACCAAGCATGATCAAGATTATGACAGAAAGACTATTCTTCATCCCTTTGCTATCACCTCAGTATTCATGGGTTGAGGAGCATCAGTCCTTCCGTTGATATTTTTGGGGACTATGACAGAGTCTATTTCCAAGAAACTGTTAACAGGAACATTTCTGATTCCATATGTTCTTCTAGAAACTTAACATACCTCATCAAGTGTAGAGTCTTGAACTACGCTGTACTTGTGACTTCTCCAACCAATAGAATACAGACGGAGTACTGCCATGTGATTTTCAAGGCTAGTTCATAAATAGAACACAGCTTCCATCTGGCTCTTCCTTTTTGGGAGGCTTGCATTGGGGAAACCAGCCATCAGGCTGTGAGGAAACCTAGACTAGCCCATGTGGAGAGACGACATGTAAAGGCCAATGTGGAGAAGAACTCAGGCCCCTTAGCTAACTGCAAATGTGAACCGCCACGCATGAAAGTTAATGAGGTTTCAGATGATTTCAGTTTCCAGCCTTTGAATCTTCCAGCTTAGCACCAGGCATCAAGGAGCAGACAGAAGCTATGTCCTACCGAAATTCCTGGTTCATGGGCATAATAAATGGTTGTTTTATGCCACTAAGTGTTGGGGTTAATTTGTTATGCAATCATAGAAACTGGAACCGAGACACAAGTTTAAGTCTTGCATTTGTAGCTTATATTACCAGTGGCCTGATCTGCCACCTCAGTATTATGCCAGGATTGATTTTAATGCTTGGCTTTATCCAAGTTCCATGGAGTTCTGCAGAAGACCAATCCTCTTACAGTCAGACTGCAGGAGAACAGTCAAATTAACCTTTGCTTCTGAACCAAATAGAAAATATAATGGAAAAGATTACATTCACAAAAAGAGCCAACAAAATATCTGGGATTAACAAGAAATGTATAGGACCTAGATAAAGAAAGTGAATTTTTTTTTTTTTCTGAAGAACATAAAAGAAGGCTGGTCTAGAAGGAAATGTTCAATATTGAAAATATGTCAATTTTCACATATTAATATATAGGATTAATGAGATTCTAATGAAAAATCTAAAAGATTTTTTAAAAATTATACTTTAAGTCATAGGATACATGTGCAGAATGTGCAGGTTTGTTACATAGGTATACATGTGCCATGGTGGTTTGCTGCACCCATCAACCCGTCATCTAGGTTTTAAGCCCCTCATGCATTAGGTATTTCTCCTAATGCTCTCCCTTCCCTTGCTCCCTACCCACCGACAGGCCCTGGTGCATGATGTTCCCCTCCCTGTGTCCATGTGTTCTCATTGTTCAACTCCCACTTATGAGTGGGAACATGAGGTGTTTGGTTTTCTGTTCCTGTGTTAGTTTGCTGAGAATGATGGTTTCCACTTACATATTAATTGTAAAATTCATCTGGAAAAATAAAAAGATTTTATAAAATTTTTGAAAAAGATTCAGAGTTCAATCAGGACACAGAAACAAAACAATAATTTAAACAACAAAAGTTTAATACTAAGAATTATTAGTCCAGGCACAGTGGTTTCTGCCTGTAATCTCAGTCAGTAGTTTAGGAGGTTGAGGTGGAAGGACTGCTTGAGGCCAGGAGTTCCAGACCAACCTGGGGAACATAGTGAGACCTCATCTCTACAAAAAAAAAAAAATGTTTTTTAATTATCTGGGTGTGGTGGCATGTGCCTGTGGTCGCAGCTACTCAGGAGGTTGAGGTGGGAGGATCACTTGAGCTCAGGAGGTTGAGGCTACAGTGAACTGTGATCATGCCTCTGCACTCCAGCCTTGACAAGAGTGAGAACCTGTCTTACAAAAGTTACAACAACAACAAAAAGAATTATTAACCATATAGGGGGATTGGAGTAATGAGGGGTTAGCTAGTAAGAAGTAAAGCAAGCTAGATAATATAAGAATAGTATACATAGGACGGGCGCTGTGGCTTATACTTGTAATCTCAGAATTTTGGGAGGCTGAGGTGGGTGGATCACCTGAGGTCAGGAGTTTGAGACCAGCTTGGCCAACATGGTGAAACCCTGTCTTTACTAAAATACACAAAAAATTACCCGGGCGTGGTGGCGCATGCCTGTAATCTCAGCTACTTGGGAGGCTGAGGCAGGAGAATCGCTTGGACCCAGGAGGGAGAGGCTGCAGTGAACTGAGATTGCGTTGCTGCACTCCAGCCTGGGTGACAGAGTGAGACTTCATCTCAACAACAACAAAAAGCAAGCACGTATAATAAGCAGCCATGGATTCTAAAGCTGCTAGAAGAAAGAGCTCCCTCCACTCCCCAATTTACCCCAGATTCAGACCTTGTGGATGGCACGATTGTGGCTAACTGAATGACAGAGAAATCACTGCGGTACTGCACGAGTGGACTTGCTTGAAATGTGCATTCCATAGTGCTGGGGGAAAGTGCTGGCCATTGGGTGCTGCTGACCACTGTGCACTGCAAGAGGCAGGCTGGAGAAGCCATGCAGAGACAGCCATGCTGACACACCAGAACCAGGAAAGAAGGCACTTTCCTCTTGCAATTACTCTTTATTGTCTTTTATGGACAAAAATTAACATCATACCCAGCTGGTAAAGAAAAATATTTAAAGGACTCAGCTCAATTTTCCCAGAGCATTCAGTGAAGGGTAAATTTGAAGTTGAGGGACAATAAATTGATTACTTGTGCAGAAGATGATTTGAATCACTACTAATATTAAAATAAACTTTAAAACAATATTAAAAAAAACAACATGGGAGTAGCATAAGACTAAAGAAACTGATAAATAGAATGAGAGACTGAAAAGATATGTAAAATCTACAGAATGTGTACACACATATGTATACATATATATACCCATACACATATATAAATTTAATGTATGAAAGAAGTAGCACTTGTAATCCCAGCATTTTGGGAGGCTGAGTTGGTTGGATTATGAGGTCAGGAGTTCGACACCATCCTGACCAACATGGTGAAACCCTGTCTCTACTAAAAATACAGAAATTAGCCAGGCATGGTGGCATACACCTGTAATCCCAGCTACTTGGGAGGCTGAGGCAGAAGAATTGTCTGAACCCGGGAGGTGGAGGTTGCAGTTAGCCAAGATCTTGCCACTGCACTCCAGCCTAGGCAACAGAGAAAGACTCCGTCTTGGGGGGGGGAAAAAAAAGAAGCAGCACTTGAAATCACTGAGAAAGTAAATCATTACTTTTTAAGCAAATTAATATACAGTTAGACTCTCACTTCACATCAAACACCAAAACAAATTTCAGATTTATTAAAAAATTAAATTTCAGAAAGCATGATCTTCTAATTATTGTTGCATCAGTTTTCCTGGTCTCACTAGTTCAGCACAGACACCGGTACCATCCCACTTGTTGACATCTATGACAACAAGTAAAACTCTGATGGAGAAAAGAGTCCTCTTTCAATTCATTTGAAGGAACTTACTCTGGAAATCAAGGAGCTTAACCTGGAAATTAACAGCTCTTAGTCTGGAAATCAAGTCAGCTCTGGAAACTGGAAGAAAGTTCCAACAAGACACATCCAGGTTGATAGGGATACAAGAAAGATACAGAGAAGGGATATCATAGGATAACCGCAGTGCTGGGCTGTAATATCAGCAAACCACTGCAGAGAAGTAGGTGCTTTGTGGCTTATAATAATGCTAAATGTATCATATATGAGAATATAGAATGGTAGCTGAGAGAAAGAAAAGATCATGCCAATAGAAACACCGTAATGTTTGTGAATAACAGGAATTATTTACTTCCTCTCAAGGCAATCCCAGTAGATAAAGCAAGAGATTTTGCAAGAGAAAATGGTCTGTCACTCATTGAGATAACCACTCTAAACTGCAGACGGTTAGGGCTGCTTCACAGGAAATCCTTTCGGGTTTGTATCATATTTTTTCTCAGAAACAAATGAAAGATGTTTAAATGACCGGTATCTAAACAATACTACCCTAATTATGTTTCACCATCCACTAGTAACATGTCAAATATGCAATAAGATCATAACATATAAAGCAATTTTCATCTAGCCCAGAATGCTGAGTATGGTCTGATTTGCAGATCGTATACTTAGATACGTGACGTACAAATCAGACGAGGTCTCGTATTTATGTGAGTTTCTTTAGTGAATTGAATTCATTTTTAAGCTATTCACATGGCTTTAAAAATCAATTCAGTTTACCTAAGAAACTCATTAAGAACTGCTCAAAAATAGGATTCAATATTTGTGCAAACTCAGAGAACACAAAGCCATCAAGTCTTCCTAAACGTAACAGCAAATAAAAAAAAATTAAAGATTGATCTATTACCAAAAAATTTTAAATCCTTATATGAAAAGACACCATAAATAGAATTTAAGGGCAAATTTTAGAAGAAAAATTTGCAAAATCATGATAAATTGTGACAACTATGAGTATATAAAGAATTCTTGGCTACGTGTGGTGGCTCACACCTGCAATCCCAGCACTTTGGGAGGCCAAGACAGGCAGATCACTGGAGCCCAGGAGTTCAAGACCACCCTGAGCAACATGGTAAAACTCTGTCTCTATAAAAAATACAAAAGTCAGTCAGGCATGGTGGTTCATGCCTGTGGCCCCAGCTCCTCAGGAGCATGAGGTGGGAGGATCACCTGAGCCCTTGGAGGTAAAGGCTGCAGTGAGTTGTGATTGCGCCACTGCACTCCAATCCGGGCAACAGAGTGAAACCCTGTCTCAAGAAATAAGAGAAATGAAAAAACAAAATATATTGGATAAAAGTATATCAGAGATTTCAAAAATAAATCTGAGTAGGCAATAAATATTTTGTTAATTTATCATTAATACAATGATGATTAACACAAATCTAAAAAACTTTTTCTATCAAATTGGCTAATGTATTTTTAAGCAAATTGAATGTCTCAGAATTATGTATACCTTTTCAAGTAGCAATTTCACTTCTATAACTTTATCTTAAGGCAGTGACAATGGATATTCACAAAAGTGTATAGCCAAAATTGTTGAATTATGTTGTGTTAAGTAGAATTATTAACTACTATTAATATTATATTGTGCTAAGTGTTATAACATTATATTGTGTTATATTGTGTTAAGTAGAATTATGTTGTCCTAATTCTAATGACAGAATTATTTGTAATAGCTTATAAATGGAAACACCTTAGAAGTTCAACAATAGGGAATTGGTGAAGTAAATTTTTGCAAATTCCTACAAAAACAGAAATACTGTAAGGTAATAGTTGAAAACACAGACTCTAGTTTTAAATTATCTGGATTCAAATCTGAATATTTTAATTCTAACCTTTAGAGCCTTGGCCAAGTTATTTCCCCTAAATCTCCATACAAATGGGGATCCTAATAGTACTTAGCATGGAGATTGTCATGAACATTAAATGAGATAATCCAACCGTGCACTTATTATATAGTGTCTAGCACATAGTGCCAGTGAAAATTAGCTATCGGTATTTTTATTTAATAGAGTATCACATAAACACTAAAATAATGTCTCAGACCATGTAATAAAATGTAAAAATGTTTATGATCTATGGTGAATGGGAGAAAGCAGAGTATAAAATTTTATGTAAAGTATAATATAAATTATATAATAAGAGAAACACAATACATGTATTTAAAAGCCAGGAAGATATACATCAAAATGTTAATATTGTTGTCTCTGGATTATTTTCTCCTTTGTAAGTTTCTCAGTTTTCTACTTTTCTAAACAAAGAACAGCTATTTTGTAATAAAAAGCAATTAGCACATAAAAAAGTAATCATGGCAGATTATGTCCAGTTTTCTCCTCCTTGGCTATCACAAAATATTGGACATCATTTTATTCTTCCAAAATTGTAGTGCTTGTACTTTTCAGCACATTTTTTTCTTATAGGCCGTGAGTAGATCCAAAGTAGCATTTTCCCTTCTCTGCTTTCCTTGCCTTTGGCAGATAGAATTATCAGGAAGGCTTGTCAAGAATGTATTTTTCTGGTGATAGCTGATTTAATGCCAGTATCACATTTAAAGTAATGTTTTAATTTTTTTCTTGGGTCACTGATAGGATTAAGGGTGCAGACATATTGGCCCTCTGTTGATTTGCCAATATCCAGAAGAAACTTTTCTCCTCTGTTAGAAATGAGAAGTTGACATAGCGTTTATTGGTGTGTTATTGGTTAGAGTATTAACTATTGTAAGTTGCTTAGGCAATGAATACATAATAATAATAATTTGTTGTAGAGGAAATTTACAACTAAAAAACCAAAAAATATAATACTGATAATGATAAAATGGTAATATTTTAATTGCCAAACACATAAAAGATGATCAATAAATATTTGTCCAATAAAATGGAACTGAAAGAGGTACCAGGCACAATGTACAAAATTTTTATATTGAACTTAAGTTGTTTTTAAATATCAGAAATATTTTTTATTTCTTTACTTCTGAAAGAAAGGTTTTAATAAGGTTTTTGCCTAGGGGATTTGGGAACCCATATTTTAACTGTCACTGGGGCTAGTGTTATGCAGGCCATCTTTTACAATAGTTGTTAGTGACAGGTTTTTTTTTTTTTTGGAGACGGAATCTTGCTCTGTCGCCCAGGCTAGAGTGCAATGACGCGATCTCAGCTCACTGCAACCTCCGCCTCCCAGGTTCAAGCGATTCTCCTGCCTCAGCCTCCTGAGTAGCTGGGACTACAGGCGTGTGCCACCACGCCCAGCTAATTTTTGTATTTTTAGTAGAGACGGGATTTCACCATGTTGGCCAGGCTGGTCTCGAACTCCTGACTTCAGGTGATCCACCTGCCTTGGCCTCTGAAAGTGCTGGGATTACAAGCGAGAGCTATTGCACCTGGCCTTTTTCTTCTTTTTACAGTAAATACCCCTGCATCTGTTGCTCATCCTGCAAGAGACCCAGTCTCCACCATTCATTCTCATACAGCCTGATTCACACTCCCTTTCACTGGTAGAATCCCTGTTTCTTTCACTATCCACCTATATCAGTCAGGATTAGGTTTGCTTCAATATATCAAATGGCAAAAACCACAATGACTTTTGCACTGACCTAATACCAGAAAGCAATAACACTGGCCATTTCGGGGAAGTTTAGGTTAAGGAATCTGAAGGTAGACAGTCCATGACCCGTAAAGGAATCCCACATGGTCTTCAGAAAGATTAAGGTCCTTCTAACTCAAAACTCTGCCACCCCTAGAGGGTGTCCTTGACTTTGTGATCCAAGATGACTGTGATCCAAGCTCAACCAGCACAGCCATGTGCATAATGGCTCTGTTGTCTTCTTCCTCTCTGGAAACTTTCTGGAGGTGCCTCATAGCACTTCCTTTATATCTGTGTTAATTATCTATTGCTGTGTAACAAATTACACCCAAACTTAGCAGCTTAAAACAACAAATGCTCATTATCTCACTGTTTCTGTGGTCCAGGAATTCAGGCACAAGTTAGTTGGGTGCTCTTGGCTCAGGGTATCCCACACGGTTGCAATCAAAGTGTTGACAGGTTCTACAGTCATCTAAAAGCTCACCCGGGAAGGATATGTTTCTGAGATCACACACAAAGCTGTTGGCAGGCCTCCGATCCTCACTGGCTCTTGCGTGGAGACATCAATTTCTTGCCATGTAGGTTTCTCCATGGAGCATATCACAACATGGCAGCTGGCTATCCTCGGAACAAGAATAAAAGAAAGTACCCAAGACGGAGCCAAAGTCTCTTTGTAACCTAATCTTGGAAATGACATCCCCTCACTTTAGTCCTATTCTATTCATTAGAAATGAGTCACTAGGTCCAGTCCATATTTCAAAAAGAGGATTTGCCCACGCAGGTGAGTATCAGGAGAGAGAGGTCATTGGGGACCATTTCAGAAGCTGCCTGTAATGAAATCTCATTACACAAAACATAGCCGCATATACTGAAGGCAGCCTGAGAAATATAGTTTTCTGTTATGCAGTAATCTGCTTAGCTAAAACTCAGAATTCTTTTACTAAAAGAGAAAGAAGGAATAACTATTTGGTGGCAATTAGCATTTTAATGTCATCCTCACTGATGTTTTACTCTTCACCCCACCATCTCCCATTTTTCTCCTGCTCTTCTTTCTGTTCTTTGTACTAGAGTCTTCATCCTAAACCCTTTGTTCAACACACAGATCCATGTTTACCATTGTTATGTAAGAATATCGGATCAAAACCATCATTTTCATGACTCACAGTTAGCAGATGCTATGGAATTAGGAGTTTCACTCATTTTACTCACTAAGACTCTCTTCTTCTAAGTCTAACCTAATGTCAAAACAATAAGCTCTTTCTAAACTGGGCATGGTGTCTCACACCTGTAATCCCAGCACTTTGAGAGGTTGAAGCAGGTCTACCAAAAATACAAAACATTTAGCTGGATGTGGTGGTGTGTGCCTGTGATCTCTACTACTCAGAAAGCTGAGGTGGGAGGATTGCTTGGGCCTGGCTGGTGGAGGTTGCAGTGAGCTGAGATCACACCACTGCACTCCAACCTGGGTGACAGAGCAAGACCCAATCTCAAAAAAAGTTGCAGAAAGGCATATAAAGAAGTATTCTTGGGTAGGAATTGGGGAACTTGAACTCTAGTCAGCTTTGGTCCTTACAAACTACCATGGAACCTCACAAAAACCACACAGTCCCCTGAGACTCAATTTCTCAACTGTGAATTTTAAGGCCAAGTCATGACATGATCACAATGAAGTTCCTCAGTGATGGAAGAGATGGAAGGAGCATGCCTGGCAGCTCTCTTAAGTGACAAGCACTGACAATTCAGTAGCTTGAATTCAGGTGAGAGACACTTATAGCACAGTAGCTGATAAAGTTAAGGAGCAGCAAACTCCTGAATCTGATTGCCTAGGTTGGCTGCATCTCACTGCCATATGATTCTTTTAAACCATAGGCCTCACCAACTTAGTGGCCATTATTAAGTTGCCATTATTAGTGGCCTCGCCAACTTAGTGGCTTCCCATTATTCATTCATTCACTTATTTCACAAGTATGTACTGAGCACTTGCCATGTACCAGAGTCTTTGCTGGGAGCCTAGGGAGAGGAAGGTGAACAAGACTGACATAGTTCCTGCCTCACAGAATTTGAATTTAATGGGGAAATCCCACAATTGAAGAAGCAGTAACAACAATAAACATGATACGTGTTTGATAAAGGATATCATGTGAACACTTAATAGAATTGTCTAAGCTGCTCTGGGAGGATCAGAGGAAAATTACTAGAGGAAATAAAGTCCAAACTTCTTCTTTCCTTCCAAACCCTCCATGTTTTTAGCTCACCTACATTTTTTTTTTTTTACTGTATATTTTCTCCTCCTCCTTAAATACCTTGCCCTCTGACCAAAATGCATTCCATTCTGTGCTGAATACACTCTACATGGTTATAAAAATCACTATCTTCCTTCAGATTAGGAAGACGCATACCCTGGAACCCTTCTCTCTTTCCTATTGCAGAGCCATAGATAAATATTTCCAAATATTTCAACACTGAGAACTTTTCACATTCCCTATCAATGAAATTTTGGGGCCAACTGGCTTGTCTCCTTTAAACCCATTTCAAGTTCTCTTGTTCAACCACCACTGCATAGCAGTCTATAATCTACGAAGTAACTTATTGGACTTGTTCAAAGGTAAAACCATTTGCTCCAAGGAAGTTCATCAGTGGCCCCCTCAAGAATTCTGGAGATGTTTAAAATCCATTGAGATAGAAAAGTATGCTGGAGAGTTTGAAACATATTATAATAAGAGTATCTAGGTCTCTTGTAGTGTCAGGCATGGATGCATAAAATAGATTGAGTCCAACTGTGCCCATTATGCACTTGTGCTACACACCATTAATGACGGGAAAGAACTCAAACCAAGCATTTTCAGCACTACCTCAACAAGCCATTCCACCAGGAAATAATCTCCTTCAGTCACTGTGAAGTCATTTCAAGTATTTCCATCACTCCTATTTCAGCCAAATGTTTTATATTCTTCCAACAGTACAATCCTTTCTGACAAGAGCTTCAGATATAAATTGACATTTGGAGGATTAGACAGGACAGTGGTTGAACTCTGTTCCTAGATTGGATTCTGCAAGCTATTTGCTACATGACCTATCACAAGTCACCTGCCCATCCACACCTGCTTTCCCCATTATGAACTAGAAATTGATAACTCAAGGAATGTGTGTGGCCAAAAGAGTGTCTGTGAAATCCATGCAATGCCTTGAAGAGGTTGTTACGTAATTCAAGTTCATTACTAATGATATTAATCAGTCCCTTTTCCTGTTACATTTTTCATGCCAACTAAATAATATAATTAGTAGTACTTAACAATTTTGTCTTTCAAAATGAGCACAGCATCTCTTCTGTCTTTATTCCTTTTTTTTCTTACTTGTATTTAGACTTTTACTTAGTGATAATCAGTCGCATATACTTAATTCATGGGAAAAGCAACACATTAATCATCACCAGTGGCCAGGTGCAGTGGCTCATGCCTGTAATCCCAGCACTTTGGGAGACCAAGGTGGGCAGATCACTTGAGGTCAGGAGTTCGAGACCAGCCTGGCCAACATGGTGAAACCCCGTCTCTACTAAAAATACAAAAATTAGCCTAGAGTGGTGATGCACAACTGTAATCTCAGCTACTCAGGAGGCTGAGGCATGAGAATTGCTTGAACCTGGAAGGCAGAGGTTGCAGTGAGCCAAGATTGCACCGCTGCACTCCAGCCTGGGCAACAGAGTTAGACTCCATCTCAAAAAAAAAAAAATCATCACCAGTTATTAAATGAATTATTTATTTTGGGAAAAAAAAATCCTCCCCAAACAATCTGTACTCTCTGCCATGCCTTAATGTATTGGCTGTTGATAATTGTTGCTATTTTTGTTTATAAAAAGCTGAGCATTTGGAAGCCAACAACATTTGATCATCCTTTCCATGCCTTACGCTACAATTCATTCACCTTGAAATCATTAGGATTAGTCGCAGTGATGGACTGAAAATTCTCTAGTGCAAGACTGAGGCACAGACATAGCCTGAGGCAGTTTCAAAATCTGACATGAAATTTATATCAAACTGTGGCACTATCAGTTAGCTGGGAGTTAGAAAAATATTCAGCCAGCCTAAGATAAAAATCATATCGAAGGTAAAACCTACTTTGAATGCCACCCTTCTTGCTGCTGCTGCTTTTTTTTTTTTTTTTTTTTTTTTTTTTTTTTTTTTTAAGAGAGACAGGATCTTGCATTGTCACCCAGGCTGGAGTACAGTGGTGTAATCATAACTCACTGCAGCCTCAAACTCCTGGGATCGAGGGATCTTCCTGCCTCAGCTCCCAAGTAGCGGGACTACATGTGTGCACCACTACACCCAGCTAATTTTTAAAACATTGTTTTTGTAGAGATGGAGTTTCACCATCTTGCCCAGGCTGCTCTCAAACTACTGGGCTCACGTAATCCTCCCTGTCTCGGCCTCCCAAAGTGCTAGGATTACAGGTGTGAGCCACCACACGCAGCCTTTTTTTTAAGAGGGCAATTTGTTTAAAATGTTATTCTATTATTTTTAGAGACAGAGTCTTTCTCTGTTACCTAGGCTGGAGTGCAATCCTAGCTCACTGGGACCTCAAACTCCTGGGCTCAAGCAATTTCAAGGCCTCACCTCCTCAGTAGTTGGGACTACAGGTCTGCACCACCACACCTGGTTTCTATCCTCTACTTTTATCATATCCCAGTATTTTCATGCTGCCCAAAGTTCCAAATTTCTCCCCAGCTCTATCCCTGACTTGCCCTTTTCTCTTTCCCTGTGGAAGATATTATATTTCAATATTACCTAGAATCCTAGAATCTCAGAGTTGAAAGGGAACTCATGGGAGTTTTTCTCCAGTACATCAATTCTGCCTGCAACATTTGTCAGAGTATTTTCTAGCTTGAAATATTATAACATGAGAAATTCATGACCTTTGGAAGTAGTTCATTTCATTGTAAAAGATTTAATCAATTAAAATAATGTTTTATATTGAATCAATATCTTTTAACTATCAATTTCCACTTGTGGCATTTTATTCATTTGTGGGTCTATTGAGGAGGGAACAATTTGGAGGAATCTTTCATGGTAACTCTAAGGCTTTCCAGAAGAGAGGGTGGGGTGACCAACCCCATGTGAACAGAGAAAGCAGGAAGAGCAGTGCATGAAAACACACAGAAAGCCTAGTTGCAAGTAGTTCAGGGTAGATAGGTTTACCCCTCTGCTGTGGTATAAAAGTTTATGTCCTCCCAAGTTCATAAGTCAAAATTCTAACCCCCAGGGTAATGGTGCTGGAAAGTGGTGGCCTTTGGGAGATGATTAAATTCTTAGGGCAGAACCCTCATGAGGGTATTAGTGCCCTTATAAAAGAGGCCCAAGGGAGCTCATTTTCACCTTCCACCATGTGAGGACACACCAAGAAGGTGCCATCTACGAAGCAGAAAGTTAGCCTTCACCAGAAACAGAATCTGCCAGTACCTTGATCTTGGACTTCCCAGCCCCCAGAACCATAAGAAATGCATTTCTGTTGAGTATAAGCCACCCAGTCTATGTTATTTTGTTAAAACAGCCTGAATGGACTAAGACACTGCAATTGCCTGTCTTTGTTCTGTTCTGGGGAATCCTTCCTCCTTTACCAACCACCCTGTTCTCTGGGGTTTTGAGTTACCAGATATCAGCTCTTACGTTTTCTGTCTGTCATCCCTCCCATATCCTTTCAGTCATGCTTGAGTCTTCCCCAGTATAGGTGCCTTCCATCAACTCTCCCTGGCCTCAAGTTGCCACCCTCCTTTTCCATCCTTTCATAAATAGTTCATGAAAGAATAGTGGCTCCTTAAGGTGTGGTTCATTAACAACTCACACTACAGTCCTCGTTCAAAATGCAGCCTTCTGAACTTCGACTTCAGCACTAATTAATCAAAATCTGTGTGGCAATCTGTACTTTTTTTCTTTTAAAACAACATTGCTTGAATGTTTGAGAAACACTGAGGCACCCAATATTCCCACTCTTGTCAGGTCACTTTAAATAAGCTCCTGCACCTTCTCTTTACTAAAACTAGTCTCAAAGGGCATCAATGAACTCCACAGTGATAAATCCCACAGCCCTTTATCTGCAGCAGTTTCCCCTTCTTAAAGTTCCATCCTCTTCTTTCCTGAAATCACCACCCTTTGGAGATTTCCCTCCTTACTTTTGTCTCTTCTTTCTCTGTCCTTTTCTCTGACACTCGTTTGTTCATGCTTTAAAATAAGTTGCTTCCCGGGCATTATCCATGACCCCTTTCCCAGCCTGTGTGTGCTTCCTGAGGAGTTCCTCCAAATCATGACTCCAACTACTATCTATATATCTGTGTTCCTCAAACACCCATATTCTGCACCACCTCTATTTCAAGTTTTCTACTTGTCATAACAAATAATCAAAGTTGACATTTTAGAAATAAATTATTTTCTGGATCCCTTTCCCAAATGGATTTTCCATTTTTTGGTTAATAACATAGTGAGGATGCTTTCCACCCTCACAGAAAACCCAGACTCAATTGGTTTGAACAATAAAGAAAATGTATTACTTCACATAACCAGCATTCTAGAAATAAGCCAGTGCCTTGATTATTTGATTCAGAGGATAAGTGACATCAGGCAAGATGCAGCAGCTTTTTCTTTTCACTTTCTGCCGTTTTCAGCCCATTGGTTTGCCCTCAGCCTAGCCTCTCATGAGACGGCTGCTGCAGTTCCAGGCATCACATCCAGACAAGGCAGTGTCCACTGGAAGAAGAGAGGGGCTATTTCTTTTCTTGTGTCTCTTCATATCAGCAAAGAAAACCTTCCCCAGGAACCCTCTAGAAGACTTCTCCTCTCATTCCATTGGCCACAATTGTGTTAAGTGCACTTTGCCAAACCATCTACTGTAAAATGGAAAAGCTTATTCACTGTGATAAGCCTGCCTCTCTTGCACCATATAGTTTCCTTGAGAAAGGAGGGTGTCTTAGTAGAATCAGGGTTCTGTTAGAAAAGAGAGAAGGTAGTTGAATCCATTATGATTAGATGTGGCTGATATTAACAAAGACCCAATTCAATCGTGGATTATATATACAAAGAAATTCTGAGGCAGACAATCTAGGACAATTGTCTTAGCTCCATGAATAAAGACAGGACCGTGCTCCTTATCAGTTTTCTGCTCTTCAATATGAGGCTTCCATGTCACAGTCCAGCCCATTACACCTGCTAGGCTGTGACATGAAAGTAGGATTAAGGAAATGAGAGAGAATGGCTCAAATTATTTATTTTAAGGAGGCTTCCTGGATGTCCCTGGCAAGATTTCTGCTTATATTGCAAAGGAGGCTGGTTTTTGCCATTTTTCGCTTGATACATTGTACAGGGCCTTGTTCCCAAGGAACAAGGTCTGTTGGGAGATAACCAGCAAATCTGCTATGGGGTGAATGATTGTACAGGTAGCTAATAATGTCTGCTACTTTCACAATTCCCCCAAGCCATCCAAGCTGGAAACCAAATGCCTTTAATTGTTTCCTCATATCATTTGACATATTCAGTAGGAGACTGAGCCCCAATGATTTAGTCTGCAAAAGATTTAACAAGACTTTTCTTTTATCTCAATTCCCACTGCTCCTGCCTTAGATCAGATCTTTTGATATCTGGACTCTTATAGCAGCATCTGACCAGTCTTCTGCCTCTAGACATTTATGATTTCACTCTATTCTTCACATTACCTTTGGGTTCTTTCTGAGACACAACCCTGATTTACTTAAATAACTGCAAAAACACTCTATTGTTCACGGAATAAAGTTAAACTGCTTTGTATGTCAATCAAAACTCTCAATACTCTGACCTCAACCAACCTCCCACTGTTCCCCACACTTTAGTCACACCAGGTGAAATCCTTTTAGACCCATCCATGTAACAATGATTTGTTTAGTGACTTTTGTTTTTATTATATATTACAGTATGCTGTTAATATATCATTTTCCTTTGCTGCAAATGCTGCCAAGTGCTTTCAGTCAATGAGATTTCAATGTACTTTCCCAAGTTGTGTCTATTCTGCAATGTGTATGGTTTATGCCATCATGGCCTCTCTTGTCATTTATTTTCATGATCTGGCAAAGAGTTTGGACCTGTGATGGCTAACTGAAGGTATACACATTAAATTCTTGGACTAAACTCAAAGGAACAAAGGGAAAAATGACAACCTGAACTTGAAATGAAGTTTCCAAGGAGGGTCAAGGCAACTTCAAGGAGATAATGGAAAAAAAAGAGTAGCAACCATCGGATAATTAGGGAGAATAGATGAAAGTCCCTTGACATTTGAAAAGCATTATAAATGTTACTGCAGATCAAAATAACTAACCAGCTAGTATTTAAGTTAGAAGATGTTTAGTCTGGACACACATCATAACTCCAGGGATTGAAGACAATTAAGAAGAACTAGCAAGAGCATGACACTGAAAACATAGTTCCCCAAATTTCTAATATCCCGTTCGTACTGATTTAGATAGTACTTTCATTTCCAGAAATACATCTCATCTTCATGTACTTACAGGCAGAAAAAGATTTGTCATGAAGCTAATCAAGCTTAAGGATAAGGACCCCTATCAGGACAGGTCCTCTCAGAGGTTCATGGAGGGGCTATAGCTATACTTCGATGTGGCTGTATAGATTTTTTTTCCTTTAGAAAAAATAATTTTAAAGTGACAGAAAATTATAAAAATAGATGCATTATTACTGTGTAATCCAGAGAACCAAACAGTTTTGACAATTATCCCAATAATGTGCTTATAGCAAGGTGATTCCATTTAGGGTCATGTGCTGCATTTATTTTTTGGTCTCTCTACATTCCTTCAATCTGGAACAGTGTTTTAGTCTCCCCTTGACTTTTATGACCGCAATGTTTTTGAAAATTACAGGCTGGTTATTTTTAAAATGTCCCTCAATTTGGGTTCATCTGCTCTTTCCTCAGGATTAGATTCAGCTTATGCATTTTTAGCAGGATCATAGAAGTAATGCTGTGGTCTCATCGCATTTTTCTCGGGTGGTACATAATTTTCATTTGTCCTGTTAATGGTTATATTAACTTTGACTGTGATTGAGGTGGTGTTTGTTGGGTTTCTGTAGTTTAAAGTTTTTCTTTCTCCCTTTGTAATTTATGTACTTTGTGAGGAGATTCTTTTGTTGTTTAAATATTTTGGGTTTGTTTGTTTGTTTTGAGACTGGGTCTCGCCCTGTCACCCAGGCTGGAATGCAGTGGCACCATCTCAGCTCATTGTAACCTTGAACTCCTGAGTAACTGGGACTAGAGGTGCATGTCACCATGCCCAGCTAATTTTTTTGCTTTTTAGAGATGGGGGTCTCACTATGTTGCCCAGGCTGGCCTTGAACTGTGAGGAGGTATCTTGAGATGAACTGAATATTCCAATCCCTATCAAACTTTTACCCACTAGTTTTAGCATTCACTAATGACTTGAATTATTACTGTAATGGTTGCCAAAAGATGATTTGCTAATTCCCTCATTCCATCTACATTTATTGTTTGATATTCTATTGTAAGTAAAAGATTTTCCTTCTCTGAATTTATTTATGCATTTATTAACATATCAGTGTGAATTCATGATTCTTATTCAGTGAGTGATAATGTGCTATTGTCATTTTTTATTTTGATCTCAAATTGTCCCAGATTTGGCTAGCATGAACCCTTTCAAGTTGGCTTCTCTGAATTTTGTCGTGCCCCCATCTTCTTTGATCACATTTTGCTTTCCAAAATAACACAGTCTCCAGGCTTGTTTCCCTGCTTCAAAGCTGAAATGTCATTGAGAAACCAAGAGCTGGGCATAAAGTGTGCTCATTCCTCTGGCCCTCTTGTTGCTATTCTCAGGCCCTCTCATATATTCTCCAGAGAATATTTGCATCTATACATATGTATATCTGTATTTGTGTTCATACTTTTCTACATATGAATTCACACTGATCCCTCCAATTCCAATTCAATACTGCAAGGTTCATTTTAGTTGTCTCCTTAGCATATTATAACTCCACTCTCTGACAGCAAGAAACTCGCCTACCAAAACCTCAATTTATTTACCTGTTAGATCAATTCTCCCTTTATCTTGTCAATCTTCTCCCCCACCCTCACCCCAGCTACCTAGATGCCCACCTCGGCCCATGCCAAGACACACTTCACCCATGAATTGGCTTTCTTCTGACCTTACTTGGGCTCTGACACCCTACTCTGGGCAACCACTACCACCACCCCAGCCCATCCTACCCCGAGCACAAACTTCCTCTTTACCACTCTTGACTCCAACACTGTGCATTGGGCCTCATGGATAAACTTTTCATCCTTCTTGAGTTCAACATCCCACATCTAAGAATTTCCCCTCCCCCATTCTCCTTCCCCACAGATACCCTCTTCTTTCTCCCCATTTGGACTTGTTATCCCATGCTAGTCATCTGCTGCCACCACTACCCCCTAATAAACACACGCCTTGCTGGGTCCTGACTAATGGTTTTTGGACTAAATTATATAGGAAATAGGAGAGGGAGGGACAGAATTAGGGAAGGAAGGAAGGAAGGAAGGAAGGAAGGAAGGAAGGAAGGAAGGAAGGAAGGAAGGAAGGAAGGAAGGGATTTTTATGCTTTTATAAATAAGGGTATTGGTGGTGTCTTAAATTTGGAAAAGCAAGATATTTTTAACCATAAGATTATTAAGGATACTGTTTCTTCCCACTTCCGCCTCCCCTCTGTCACATGAGCCCTTGTGTTGGGTGACATTGGAGTGACCATAAGCATTTTGGTGATGCAGATAAAAAGTTGGGTTGGAGTTACAGTTTGGATACAGTGGAATACATTTGTATGGAATACATATAATATTCATATTTATTTTGCTGAATGAAAAGCATTCATGTGTGATTTTAACAACATGAAACAAATCTATTCAACTGTAACCTGCACAACGCAACATTTTCCATGGAAGGTTGTGACAACGCAACTCTTAGAAAAATGAAGACCAACATCTTATTAAGTTCGCAGACTGTGAGCCATGTACAGCTCATTCCTTAATCTTCCTGGAGATTAATCCTGCCCCATGGTTCCTGAGGTTGTGGATTACTCTGATATTTTGTGAGAGATGTATGTTTTCTGGCTCATCTCCCAAGTGGATTATTTAAACACATATACCAACCTGGATTTTTTTTTTCTAGATGTAACATTCTGATTGGCCCATATATAGAGCTATTCAAGGTTTGCAACAAAGATGCAAAGATGATGCAAAAAGTTTATTGAAAAGTTAATGAAGCTCAAAAATCATATTTAACCATAATTTCTCAGTCACTTATAAATATTTCAATAGAACAAATGATAATTTATAGACTCCTGATTTAGATGTGCATGAACGTACCTCCTTTTAGCATGTCTATTTATTAAAGAAGTATTAAAAAATTCAGATAATGAAACAGGAAATGTGATTTAAAAAGAGTGATAAAATCTATAGGAATTACTCTGACACTGACAAGTAATTCATTCATAAGAGATAAATTTTGAATAAAAGTAATAAAAAGGCTTGTGGATATTGTTTGATAACCCAATTAATGAAGAAGAGTAAAGCATGTGAATATAATGGAAAAATATTAAATTTCTTGCTGATTTGACACAAAATAACTGACATCAAGGTAGATACAATAAAACGCATGATATGCCACCATAATGAAAACATTAATGACAACAGGCTAATGATGTCATTAATTCAAAGAGAATTGAAATTAATCACTGCCAAAAGAAAAACCTGTAATGGCGTGAAATCTTATCGCTCATGTATAAAAGACACTTGATGGATGTTTCCCCAAATTAATAACACTCCTAAAAATTTACATGGCATTGCTAACAAAGAGTTTGAAATTGATATACATTTTTTCCAAACACATAGTAATAAACATCAATTTTTACTAATCATAATAGAGAAATCAATGTTATCTTTCTTTTTAAATACATATTATATGGTAAAACTGTTGCCATATAAAGAGGCTAGCAAAGAGTAAAAGCCCCCGAAAACTGTTGGGAAAAAAGTGTTATAGAGTTTTGTTAGGTAGATAATTAATTCAATATTATTTTATTTTTCTGGATTTTGTGAAGTTTCTGATATTTGTCAGCTTTTACATTTGTAAATTGTTGTGTTCTTCTAAAACCTTCACTGTAATAGTTAATGTTATATTTATATTTTTTATTGTTTTTATTAATGAAGTCCCCCCCAAAACAGAATCTCCAGGCCCTACATTGTCTGGATTTGCCCCTTATGCTATTTATAGTATTTAAACAGGTTTCCAAGCTTTAACTCATGCTGTTCCCTGTGTCAGGATCTGCTGCTACCCCCTTTTGTTACTTATTATTTAAGATGTAATTCACAGATAGCTTCCTCTGTGAAAATTTTCAGCTCCATTCCCACCCATCCTCTCGACAGGGCTTTCAGAGAGTTTTTCTTTTTCTTTCTTTCTCTCTCTCTCTCTTTCTTTCTTTCTTTCTCTTTCTTTTTCTTTCTTTCTTTCTCTCTCTCTCTCTTTCTTTGTTTCCCCTTCCTTCCTTCCTTCCTTCCTTCCTTCCTTCCTTCCTTCCTTCCTTCCTTCCTTCCTTCCTTCTTCCTTTCCTTCCTTCCTTCCTTCCTTCCTTCCTTCCTTCCTTCCTTCCTTCCTTCCTTCCTTCCTTCCTTCCTTCCTTCCTTCCTTCCTACCTTCCTTCCTTCCTTCCTCTCTCTCTCTCTTTCTCTTTCTCTCTTTCTCTCTTTCTTTCTTGATGGAGTCTCGCTCTGTCTCTCAGGCTGGAGTACAGTGGCGCGATCTCCGCTCACTGCAACCTCCACCTCCCAAGTTCAAGCGATTCTCCTACCTCAGCCTCCCAGGTAGCTGGGATTACAGGCACATGCCACCAGACCTGGCTAATTTTTATATTTTCAGTAGAGACAGGGTTTCACCATGTTGGCCAGGCTGGTTTCGAACTCCTGACCTCACGTGATCTGCCAGCCTCAGCCTCTCAAAGTCCGGGGATTACAGGTGTGAGCCACCATGCCCAGCCTATATATCTTATTTCTAATAGGATATGTAATTATATCCCTTTTATCCCCCAAAGAATGTGAACTCCTTGAAGGCAGGACAGTGCAACATCGTCCCCAGCTCCCGGTTTTTTGTCTGTTGGTAAGATTTGCTAAATACTGGTGACTGAATGAATTTGTAAATGAGTTGCAATGTTACAAAATAGGGTGAAATTTTATGACTCACAACTGTCAATTACCAGAGATAATATGGTCCTTTCTTTTTTATCGTGTTACTTAGATTTCTGGGTTTTTTCCTGAGCTCTTTTGTGCATGTAATCAAACTCTTATGGCAGGTCTTCTGTTGGTGGAGAGACACTTGTGCCTTCTAAAGCTGTTGTTAGAGTGTCTTTTACAAAAAAGAAATTTACAGGTTGAGGGGGTGCAGAGAGAAAGCAGGGTCCACAATGCTCAGGAGAGCTTATCCTTGTGGACAGAGGAACAGAAGCTTCTGAAAAGAATTTATTTTTGTTTCCTGATCTGTACAACAATCTATTAACTTTTCTTCATATACAATGAGCTTTTTTTTCTGCTTACGTTTCCCAGTCTTTCCCAGTTTTGTGGTTAGAGAGACACCCATTTCCATGTGCAGAACTGCAAGCCTAATGTATTGAGTACTTTCCATATGCCAGATGCCTTCTACATGTATGTGTATATACACTGGGATATTTCATTTCCCATACTCTGGGATATTTCATTTCCTCTCTAATATTTAGCATGTTCCCTTTGCCTATTTCAGCTCACTTGCACTGTTTAATATCCATGTGGGTGTAACTGCAGAAGCCACTTGTCAGGCTGGCCTGCCACTGATATTCCTGTTTGTTCTCATCACAGGCTCATGTCCAAGCAGACTCAGGCAAAGACATACCTGTTTTTGCTCAGGCCTTTGATGCATATTGTGTCCTAGATTGGATGTGTCATCACACCCAGGGACTCACCTGTCCATCACCTTCTGCTGCACATTGCAAAATTAATTGGAGCCTCCATCATTCATAAACAACATGCTCTCTGCATCTGAACTTTGTTTGTCAAAATGGGGCAGCCCTATTATCATTGTGTAGTTTTATTAGTTCCTTGTGCTTGCACTCAGTATTCATTCATGCATTCATTTATTCATCAATTATAATTGGACACTTTGTATGTGTTAGCAACTATTAAGATATTAGGGATACAAAAATTCATAAGATTAGGTCTTTCTCCTCAAGAGCTTCATCTATGATTATAGAGGTATGGAAAGCAGAGAGGTTTTAGAGTCAGAAAATCTTGGGATTGTATCCTGACTGTGCCCTCAACTAGCTGTGAAAGAGTTTAATCTGTTTCATCTTAAGTTTTGTCATATGTACAATGGGGAAAATAATATCCACATTCCAGTGTTGTCATTTGGATTAAATGATATAATTTTCAAAGCATGATTAAATGGTAGATTAGAGAATTAAATGGTAGATTAAGCCATGCAGACATTCCAGGGTTTTCTCTATTTCAGTTGGAAACACACATTTTTCCTTTCGAAAAAGTGTAAGGACTAGAGCTACCAAGAAGCACCAGAGACAAGAGAAGGTGTCAGAGTGCCAGACCCCAGCCCAGCACCAAGAGAGGCGAGCCCAGCACAGGGTGGAAGCACCTCCTTCTTTCTTCCTAACCCTGCCTGGCGTCAGTCCCCAGGCCCAGACTGGCAGCAGTAGTGGCCAGTACTCAATAGTAACCCTGACTGGGAGAAGCATCAAAGACAGAGAAGCAGTGACGGCAGCCCCCAGCCCCAGAGCAGCAGCAGTGTTGACAGCACCCAAGAAGGGACAATTCTGGAAGTAGAGGTTCCTCAGATTCCTGGCTTCCAGGCACTTAGCTCAGCAAAACTGACCTTGACATCAGCTCTTGACTGCAATGATCTATCCCTTGATTAAAAAAAAAAAAAAGAGTCCAGGGTTGGAAAACAGGTGGGAACCTGGATTCCACAATGATTCTTCTGGGTCCAGCCAGGAACTTTGGGTTTCACTGAATTTTTATGTTTCCTGTAACCACACACCACTGTCTTTCCCAGTTTTGTGGTTAGAGAGACACCCATTTCCATGTGCAGAACTGCAAGCCTAATGTATTGAGTGCTTTCCATATGTCAGATGTCTTCTGCATGTATGTGTATATACACTGCATCCTCACAATTCTTTAGGTGAGTGTTATTATCCCCATTTTACGGATTAGAAACCCATGATCAGAGAAAATGTAAGAGCTTTCTTCATGACCACACAGGGGAAGACTTGGTTTTCAACCTGAATGCCTTACTTACCCAGCCAGGTTGCTTCCATTTCCCACTTTATAGGTGCTCAGCTCTTATGGAATGAATTTTGAATGTATTTTGGGTCTCTTTCCCTCTTCACAGTGCCCAGGAGATTCAAATATGGGCACTTAAGGTTTTCATGGCTATTACTTACTTTGTCATCTTGCAAGGAGGGCAGTAGAACTGTGGATTGTGCCCTGGGGAATTGTTGAAAGTGCTGTTCAATGACCTTGCTTCACTTCAGATAACTTTCTCTTTTATTGTGTGTGTGAACGTCTGTGCACACATCTATATGTGCATCTGACTTGCTGCCTGAAGTAACGTTTCACAGAGGGGACTGGGATTTCTTCATCACAAGTGGAAACAGTGAAACATTCCTCTCAATGTTTTCATCAAGAACCTTTCCTGAATGAACCCACTAAGTTGTTCATTGTAACACAATGGCTATATAGAATGCTTTATTTATTTATTTACTTATTGAGACAGGGTCTTGCTCTGTCACCCAGGCTGGGGTGCAGTGGCACAATCACTGCTCACTGCAGCCTCAACCTTCCAGGCTCGAGCAATCCTTCCACCTCAGCCTCCTGAGTAGCTAGGACTACAGGTGCACACCACCACACCCAACTAATTTTTGTAGAGACAAGGTTTAGGCGAGGTGCAGTGGCTCATGCCTGTAATCTCAGCACTTTGGGAGGCTGAGGTGGGTGGATTACCTGAGGTCAGGAGTTCGAGACCAGCCTGGCCAACCAACTTGGTGAAATCCCATCTCTACTAAAAATACAAAAATTAGCTACACGTGGTGGCATATGCCTGTAATCCCAGCTACTCGGGAGGCTGAGACAAGAGAATTGCCTGAACCCAGGAGGTGGAGGTTGCAGTGAGCACTCCAGCCTGGGCCACAAGAGCGAAACTCCATCTCCAAAAAAAAAAAAAAAAAGAAGGTTTCACCATGTTGCCCAGGCTGGTCTTGAACTCCTTGGGGTCAAGTGATCCACCCACCTTGGCCTCCCAAAGTGCTGGGATTACAGGCGTGAGCCATCATGCCTGGCCTAGAATACTTTATTTTAATGTGTATTTCATGTTTCATTCTGCTTTACATTTTTAAACATATGCTGTTTCCCTAACTAGATTAAATAGTTCTATAATAAGAACGATTCTTTCGGTGCTATTGGTACCCATACTGAATCCTGCAGGTGCTCATTAAATATTATTGCTTTTGAAGCACCACGTGTGTTGAAGTGGGGTGGGGGATGGAGGAGAGGAAGCAGTAAGAGGAGCTGGGCTTTTAAAATAAAAGTCACTTGGAAATCTAACCTGTAAATCCCAGGGCCACATCAGCCTCGGGGAGGCTAGGCAGGCAACGGACCAAGAGATTTTTCACAAGAATGTCTGATCCGGCTCCTCTTAGGAAGCTCCAGCCCCCTACCAGAACTTTGGCAGTCACTGAGGAAATCCTCAGAAGGCTCCCAGAATTAATCCTCCTGGCTGTGACATGGGAGTCTTTCCCCTCCCCTCCTCCCACAGTACTTGTTCAGATATCAGGTGGTTGTGTAGATATCCAGCAACCAGGTGACCACAGTCTTACCTCTGTCACACATATCACACTGGCCAAGGGAATCCCAGGTGGCTGATCTCAATGACATTTCCAGTGTGTAACTATTGCAACATATACTGACTGCCTTCAAGCTGAACTGAGGAATTTACCCCACTCACCACTTGGGTTATGTTCCATTATAGGCCACGGAGCCACCCTGCCTTACCTGTGTCTTACAATACTGATGATCAGCTTCTTATTGAACATGTTCCTCCCTGGGTAAGACCAGGCCCATTTGAAACCTGAGCATATAAACCTTGTTAGCCTCAGAATTACTCCTCCCCTCTGACAATGACCCATTGTCCTTGGACCAAGCTTACACACTTCAACCTTCTTTGGGTCAATTCCCTCCCATAAAGTTCCACGATTCTTCTTGCAAATAACTCCTTAACAGGCAGGACTGCCCTGCTGATCCTCTAGACATGTTAGTGGAAGATTAGGATTTGCAGTGGCCTACTTGACCCTAGTCTCACTCTACAGTACTGCTATGCATTGCTTTACATCGGCTCCCTTTGGTCATTTTGAACAGTGTTCTAATGAATTTCTGTGTACCCCATCATCCCCACCCTCAACTCCCTTTAGCCACATCAGAGTTATAAGTGGGTTTGGAATCTTTTCAGGTTGTATCAAAGAGTTTGGAAAGCTAGTTCATTTCTAAGCTTTTATTTTCTAAAGTAGTCCTTAAGTTATTTATTTAAATAAAATAATTTCAAGTAGTCTGTAAATTAAATTATTTAAGCCACTAATCCTTGATAGTAAATCCATTAAACTATTTTATCCTAAGTACAAGTGAAATTAGTTATTAGTAAGGGTTACCCCATTTAAGAAAAAGTTACTGAAGAGTTGGAGACTTGGCAGTCAGCCAGGATGAAGTAGTACTTTTTTTTTTTTTTTTTTTTTTGGAGACAGAGTCTCACTCTGCCGCCCAGGCTGGAATGCAGTGGTGCGATCTTGGCTCACCACAACCTCCACCTCTTGGGTTCAAGTAATTCTTCTGCCTCAGCCTCCTGTGTAGCTGGGATTACAGGTGCCTGCCATCATGCCCGGCTAATTTTTGTATTTTTAGTAGAGATGGGGATTCACCATGTTGGCTAGGCTGGTCTCAAACTCCTGGCCTCAAGTGATCCGCCTGCCTCGGCCTCCCAAAGTGCTGGGATTACAGCATGAGCCACTGTGCCCGGCCCAAGCAGTACATTTTAAAACTCTTACACTTTTTTCTTTTAGAATAGAGTCTAGGTTACCCATTTCTAAAGTCTGCAGATTTCTCAAAGGTCCTCCTAAGGGGTTGGTGATATTCTCATTGAGGCCAAAATGAAAATTTGAGGGACATAATTGCCTTTGAATATTTTGAAAATGTCTACATCAGGAACTCTACTGGGAGACAAACTAAATTTTTGTCGCTTTTTCTATACCTTTTATATCCTTACCCACCAAAGAAAGAAGAAAAAAAAATATTTAGAATTATGTTTAATTGATTCAAGCTTGTTTGTTAATTTGGGAAATTTGAGAAATTTGCTTCAATTTTTGACATTTAAATTATGAAACTGGAATCTTGAATGTATAATCTTAGTTGTTATAACACAGCTAATCTTGGTTAAGCTGGTAATGTGTTGCTTAGACAAAGACAACTTAATCTTCTTATTCTTTATCCCCAAGGAGATTATGCATATGTAATCAGAAAAAGCCTGTCTAAAAACTGAACTAGAAGTCTTCAAGCTTTATGATATTATGAACTTTCCCTAAACTCTGACACTGTCTGTAGCAGCTCTCTTAATTTGGATTTTGTCTATATGTAGTAAGTGTATAGAAGTGAATTGTGATATTCTTTGTAAGTTTTTTCTTTAACTAATTTGACTTATTTTTATTTAACCAAATGAAACAAACCAAGAGAAGAATATTCAGGTGACAGCCCTTGTTTCAGCAGCTTAGAAGAGATAACCCTATTGGACAGAAAATAAGAGTGATTGTCACATGGTCCTGAACTTTGGTGACTTTGCGAAGCTCCTAAACTTTGGTGACTGTTCATAGCAGTAGAAAGCAGGCAATTCGACCAGGCATGGTCACTCACGCCTATAATCCCAGCACTTTGGGAGGCCAAGGCAGGAGGATCATCAGAGGTCAGGAGTTCGAGACCAGCCTGGGCAACATGGTGAAACCCTGTTTCTACTAAATATACAAAAATTAGCTGAGTGTGGTGGTGCATGCCTGTAATCCCAGCTACTTGGAAGGCTGAGGCACGAGAATCACGTGAACCTGGGAGGCAGAGGTTGCAGTGAGCTGAGATTGCACTACTGCCCTCCAGCCTGGGTGACAAAGTGAGACTCTTTCTCAAAAAAAAAGAAAAAAAAGAAAGAAAACAGGCAAATGAAGGTCAGATGGTCACTCAGTGAGTCAGACAGAGGGAGATGGAGGCTCACTGACAGCACTAATAAACACAGAACTGAGGCTGCTTGGTAGAGGGTGTCATTGCATTAAATAATTATTTTAAATAATTCATGCAAATTAAACTATGCCTGTTTTTTAGATAAACCAAGAGATGCTAAAATAGCACTCGCCTGCCATCCGCATCAATGATTATCCTCCCCAGACTGAGACAAGAGACGGGAATCTGCCATGACCCAAGTCTGTCTCAGATCCGTTGTGAGCACCTAGCCATATTTAAAAGTTCACTATGACTTCTGCAGTGCTAATAAGTTATTTTATCTGCTGCTCAACCAAAGAAAACTTGGCAATGTTGAGGTTTGTAAGAGATGGTTGGCTAATCTCCATCAGGTGCCTTCCTGGGGAATTTTCAAAGGTTATTTTGAACACCTCCATTTTGTCTTGAGTTGATTTTAGAATACCGTTCCTGAGTAATTTGCTATCCCAGTATACAATCATCACTACTATTTACATCTGTCCCTGCTCCTTTCATCTCTAAGAAAAAAAAAAATTCTGTGACATCACTTCTCTGTTCCATACATTCTTGTTTTAAAATATTGGACTACAAGATGGCTGCTTAGAAGCATTTCAAGCATGCTTCATTCACCTAGAACCAAAATAGTGTATAGACAAACATACTTTGAATACATTATCCGAAAGGGAACACCAGAGTTCAACAGAAAAGTGAAAGGAAACTCTAAAACTGAGAAAAGAGAAGGAAACGTCAGCTTGTGTGGCCAGGACTGACCAGGAGCCAGAAGTAAGTCCCCAATATTTATGTAGTCCGCTTTCCCACTGGAGAATCATACAATCCAGGCCACAGGTGTGTGCCTTGACCCTCTGAGGACTGGGAAGTAAGTGTGGCACGAGCTCCAGCCACCAGCGCTAGAACTTGGCACCACACCAGGATCTGAGCAGGATGAGAGTTGCCATGGAGGCTTGGTCTTGAGCTGGGCATGGCCGCTTACACCCCAGGGCTGAGATATGGACTAGGCAGGAACTTCCTGGTCTGGTTGAATAGCTGAACAACTGGGATAGGGGAGGGATTCCCTATGGGACTAAAGCATAAGAGGAACATAAGTCCCCCACCTGTCAGCCGAAGCTGTGGCCACTGAGACGACCCCCCACAATCCCTGAGGTAGGACTTCAGTGTGGCAACAGTCACTTCTCAGCCAAGCACTCTTCAGTCAAACATTTATGCCTGACCTCTGGCCTCCTGGGTGACAGAGGTTAGGCATAAACCCCCTACCACCACCATCTCGTCTGGCTCCTGCCTACCAGCACCACCTACTGACCTGGATGCCAGCCCATACAGCTAATTGCAACCCCTGCCAATACAAGAACACAGCACTTGGAGACTAAAAGAGCATCTCACCACCACTGCTACTGCCATCACCCATGCAGGAGTTGGTGATGGTTGCCAGGAGCTCAAGAACCTGCTCACTCACCCAATATATCACTAGTACAACCAACATCCAAAAAAGCCATGCCAAGGCTCAAGAATTGACCTGCCTAAAACTACCAGCACAGGTGCCAGCATATGCCAGGTCACAAAGATAGACATGCTTAATCCACCACCATTACCACTGAAACTTAAAGAAGGGTTCACTGACAGCACCACTTCCAGTCCCCAGCACAACTTCACCACAGTGTCCACCAGTAGCTTCACCCTAATACACAGAGGAAACCACAGATACCACTAACATTATTTATAGCCAAAGAAATCATACAGAGTCTCCAACATTTCACACACCCAGAAGCAAAACCAAAGGGCCCTACCCAACCATCATCATAATCATATCTTCAGGGAAAAAGTTCTCCCCAACCAACTAAATCCAAAAATAAGAAGAAGCGACTGTTACACCAGATGCTCAGAAATCAATATAAAGACACAGAAACATGAAAAACCAAAGTAAAATGATGCTTTCAAAGGAACACAATAATTCTTCAACAATAGCTCAAAACCAAAAATAAATCCTCAAAATCTCAGATAAAGAATTTGAAATATGGTTTTAAAGACACTCCATGAAATGCAAGAAAAATCTGAAAACCAGTACAAAGAACTCAGAAAACCAATACAGGATATGAATGAGAGAATTATCAAAGAGATAGGTGTCTTAAACAAACAAACAAGCAAACAAACAAAACAGAAATTCTGAAACTGAAAAATTCATTGTGGAAATACAAAATACATCTCAAAGTGTCAACAATACAATAGACCAAGCAGAAGAAATAATTCAGAACTTGAAGAAAGTTCTTTTGAAATAATCCAGTCAGACAAAAATAAAAAAGAATGAACAAAGCCTTTAAGACATTTTGGACTGCATAAAGTAATTGACCTTATGAATTACCAGTATTCCCAAAGGCGAAGAAGGATTTAAAACAAAACAAAGAAAACTTAGAAAAGCTATTTAACAAAATGGCAGATGAAAATTTCCAAAGTCTAGCATGTTATTTAGACATCCAGGTACAGAAGTTTAGCAATCCATAGGAAAATGCAATGCAAAAAGGACTTAGCCATGACATACTAAAAACAGACTGTCTAAAGTCAAAGTGAAAGGACAAATTCAGCAAAAGAAATAATCAACAGAGTGAACAGACCACCTATGAGATGACATAAAATATCTGCAAACTGTGCATCTGATAGAGGGCTAATATCTAGAACACACAAATAACTCAAACAACTCAACAGCAACAACAAAACCTCCACAAATGATTCCATTAAAAAGTGGGTAAAGGACATGAATAGACATTTTTCAGAAGAACACATGCAAATCACCAACAGGTATATGAAAAAATGCTCAACATCACTAATCATCAGAGAATTGCAAATTGGAACCATAATGAGATATCATCTTACCCAAGTCGGAATTGCTGTTATTAAAAAGTCAAAAAATAACAGATGTTGGCAAGGATGTGGAGAAAAGAGAACTCGTATACACTATTGGTGGGAATGTAAATTTGTACAACCTCTATGGCAAACAATATGAAGATTTATTAAATAACTAAAAGTAGAACCATCATATCTGCAGTGAAACTACTGCATATCCACAGTAGAACTACCAGATCCAGCAATCCCACTGCTAGGTATCTATCCAAAGGAAAATAAATCAATGTATCAAAAATATACCTGCACATGTTATTACAGCACTATTCACAATAGGAAAGATATGGAATTAACCTAAGTGTCCATCAACAGATGCTTGGATATATCATTCATCACTATATACACACAAAGGAATACTATTCAGCCATAAAAAGAACAAAATCATGTCCTTTGTAGTAACATGGCTGGAATTATAGGTTATTATCTTAAGTGAAACAAAGGAGACGCAGAAACACAAATATTGAACATTCTCGCTCATAGGTAGGAGCTACAAAATGTGTACACATGGATGCAGAGAGTAGAATGATGGACAATGGAGACTTGGAAGGGTAGGGGGGTGGATAATGAGAAATTACTTAACAGGCACCATGTGTATTATTTGGATAATGGATACCCTAAAAGCCTTGAGTTGACGCAATCTATGCATGTAACAAAATTGCACTTGTACCCCTTAAATTTACACAAATAAAAATAAATAAGTAAAATAAAGTGTGGGGCTAAGTTGGAGGGAGGGAGAAAGTGGGACATGTTTTTTCTTCAGAACTCTTTTTGCTGGACTTTGGCTCTATCACCCCATTGGTACCCAGATCCCTGTTTACATGCACTATACGTTTCATGGTCCCGCTCAATTTCATGTAGTTGAAAACCGAATTCCACGTTCTCTAGGCTGAGGCTCTGTTGTCACCTTCACAGTGACACCTGCCTTGACCATGCTATTTAAAATTGTACTGTCAGCTGGCCATGGTGGCTCATGCCTGTAATTCCAGCACCTCGGGAGGCCGAGGCAGGCAGATCACCTGAGGTCAGGAGTTCGAGACCAGCCTGGCCAGCATGGTGAAACCCCATCTGTACTAAAAATACAAAAAAACTAGCTGGGCATGGTGGTGGGTGCCTGTAATTCCAGCTACATGGGAGGCTGAGGCAGGAGAATTAGTTGAACCCAGAGACAGAGGTTGCAGTGAGCTGAGGTTGTGCCTTTGCACTAGAGCCTGGGTGACAGAGCAAGACTCTGTCTCAACACATACATACATGCATGCATATATACATATATACATACATAAAATAAAATAAAATGGTACTATCACCTGCCAATATTCCCAATGCCTCTAGCCTGGCTCTTCTTTTTTCTTTTTCTCATAGCACAACCACCTTCTCACTTTTTTGGACTGTTTTATTCTGACACATCTGACTTTTTAATTATGTTTATTGTTCATTGCCTATGACTTCCTTTTAGAAGGTAAACTCCACAATGCAGGCATCTTTATCAGTCTGTCTAGAGATGTGTCTTAATCACTTCAACAGTGCCTGGACCATGGTGTGTTTAATACATAATTGCTGAATGAACATGTGAGGCTTCTGCATCTGAATGCCCTGGGGAGAAACAGTTTGAGGAGCAATTACTGGGTTAAAGCAGATCTTACATCTGTCTAAATTCCCTCACTTTATCATCATTAAAAATAGGCTATGGGTAATTAGTAGAATTTCCAAAAACTGCTCATCATTTACTAGACCTGCATGAAAAAAAGCACAATGTCCAAAACAATTGACCATTTGACAACAGATCAAAACCTGTTACTGCAAATAGATATGGAACAGAAATTTGTATGACAGAAATGTCTAAATCTAGCCAATGGCCCATTTATTTTAAATTAGTTCCTTATCCACAAAATCCTATTACAGCAAAGTGATTTAAAGAGATTCTTCGTCTTCTCTTTAATGTGACTTAACCTGGGTGTTAAGAAGATTTCAATTAAATAGTTTGATGAGGAATCTACATTTTCTAGACCACAAGAGTCATTTAAAACACATGACACTTAAAAAAAAAACTCTGCTATTATCAAAATCTCAATAACGTCTACCTTTTCCTAAAGTGTGTTTAGTATTGATGCAGACAAGGCTCGAATTTTTTGCTTCCTTAATTTTATCTGCAATTGCCCCCAAAGGGCAAAAATACACATTTTAAAAGTCTTAAAGAGTTATTTAAAACATCGACCCATGTTTTTCTTAACAACATTTGAAACTTACCACTGCCTACTCACTTCAGGTGTAACCGTGATGTACCTGAAGGAACTGAACATTAGCAAATCAGTGAAGTGCCATTTCAGCACTGTGGGTCACATTTTTCTCTTTTTATTAAAATTCTGGTTTGTCCAGAATCTCATTTTTTCATGTACAGCCATTGTAATTTCAGCCACAAAGGTAAGAAGATTATGTTTTTCTGAGACAAAAAATGCACCACATGCCGTAACAGTTTTGGGAATCAGACATACATTGATTAAAATCCTGGATCCATCCCTCCCCAGCTGAGCTTGACTTTAGGTATGGTCTCTAACTATCCTGAGACTCAGTCTCTTCATCCATAAAATGAGCCTATTAACATCTACTTAGCATTATCGCCATGGCTAAACTTCCAATACAATGTCTGGCATGTAGAGGCTATATATTCACTTTCTTTACAGGTATTGATTCTTGCTTAAGATCCTGGAAGTAATCTTAACATTTCAGGAGGCCCAAAGATCACTATTGGGTCTTTGCTTAATCAAAGGGACATATATACCAGTTCCTAACTGTTATGAGTTGAAGTGTGTCCCTTAAAAAGATGTTGAAGTCTTAACTCGTAGTACCTGTGAACGTGATCTTTTTTGGATATAGGGTCTTTGCAGATGATCAAGTTAAGATGAGGTGATTAGGATGGGCTCTAATCCAATATGGTATGTCCTAATACAAAGGAGCAATTAAATACATACACACTCCCAGGGAGGGCATGGTGTGAAGATGAAGGTAGAGATTAGGGTGATGCACCCACTTATCAAGGAATGCCAAAGACTGCCAGAAAACCAGCAGAAGCTAAGACAGAGCATGAAACAGATTCTACCTCACAGCACCTTGATCTTGGACTTCCAGCCTCAAAAACCGTGAGACACTAAATTTCTGTTGTTTAAGCTACCCAGTTTGTGCTTTGTTATGGCAACCCTAGCAAACAAATCCAGAGATTCAGGTCATACATTGGATGTTTAGGGAGGAGGGAAACAGCTTGTATGTAGCTCTTGCATTGTTGCCACATCAGTGTGTCCAACTTCTAGGTCTGGGAAGGGAAAGCAGAATCTGGAATGTGTATTTCACTTGACAATCTAAACATACCTGGTTGCCTGGCCTCGGGGTGGAGAGAGGGAGAGGCAGCGAGATGCAGAGGGAGGGAGGGGTAGAGTGAAGAATAAGGAAAGGAGCAAGGAGGAGGACAGGGAGGGGGAGAAAGAAAAAGTAAGCTGAAGATCAGCAAACTTGTCAAAATGTTGCCAAGAAGAGGGTGGTGGCAAAGACGTTTTAAAGTTCTTTCCCCTCCTCAGCTTCAGGCAAATAAGTCTTGCCATCATCAGGGCAGGGGTTTTGTTTTTTTTTTTTCTAATTTAATTTAATTTTTATTTTTCCTCTTTACTCAAAGAAAGCAAGCTTTAAGCATTCACCCTTCCCACTAGCTGTGTTAACTGAGCTGCACAAGCTGCAGCTGAGCAATTGTTACAGAGCTAGCTCCTCCTGGCCAGCCTTAGCCTGCAAAGCACCAAGGGTGGCTAGAAGGAGATTTATATGGTTTGGCTATGTCCCCACCCAAGTCTCATCTTGAATTGTAGCTCCTAAAATTCCCGTGTATCGTGGGAGGGACCTGATGGGAGATAACTGAATCATGGGGCGTTTTCCCCCGTACTGTTCTCATAGTCGTAAATAAGTCTCACGAGATCTGACACTTTTGTAAGTGGTTTCCCCATTCACTTGGCTCTCATTCTGTCTTGCCTGCTGTAAGATGCGCCTTTTGCCTTCTGCTATGATTGTGAGGCCTCCCCAGCCATGTGAAACTGTGAGTCCATTAAACCTCTTTTTCTTTATAAATTACCCAGTCTCAGGTATGTCTTTATCAGCAGCGTGAAAACGGACTAATACAGAGATTGTCACTTCCCACCTCTCCACCCCAGAGCAGGCCCCACTCAAGCTTTTATGTGTCTAATAGGGCAGTAGAACAATTAACTGTTAGTGCTTATTCTTGAATCAACCAAAGTAGTGCTGGAATGCTTCCATGTGCCATGTACACACACACACAAATTTGGGGTCTTTAAACAATGTAGTTACCAGTAGTCATCATTTATTGACTACCTAGTGTGTGCCAAGCACTGTGGAAAACATTTAGCACATGCATTATTTCACAGGCATTCATTCGACAATAAATAAAAGCCTACTGGCCAGACACAGTGGTTCACGCCTGTAATCCCAGCATTTTGGGGAGGCTGAAACAGGAGGATTACTTGAGCCTAGGAGTTTGAGATCAGTGTAGGCAGTACAGTGAGACCTTGTCTCTGCAAAAAATTAAAAAATTAGCTGGGCATGGTGACATGCAGCTATAATCCCAGCTGCTGCTTGAGAAGCTGAGGTGAGAGGACTGCTTGAGCCCAGGAGGTGGAGGCTGCAATGAGCCATCCATGTACCACTGCACTCCAGTCTGGGTGACAGAGTGAGACCCTGATCTCAAAAAAGTAAAATAAAATAAAAGCCTATTTTGTAGAAGTCACTAAACTGGATGCTGGAAATGCAATGATGAACAAGGCAGATACAATCCCTGCCTATGATAGACACTATTTTTTACTTACCAAATACCTTCCCTACCCTTTTTCCCCCAATTATATTGTGCAAAATCTCACTCTCCCAGCTTCCCCTGCAGCTTGAAATTCTAAGCAACACATTTATGTCCACAGATACACGAATGCTTTCCTGCTAAAATTAGAGAGATATGGTTATTTTAATCCCTTTCCCTTTCTTCCAGCTTGATTTAGATGTGATGGCTGGAGCTGCAGTAGCCATCTTGAACCCATGAAGTAAAGAAAGATCAAAAGAGTCAAAGAGACATCCTAATACGGTTGAGCTTCTGAGACATTGCCAGCAACCAAGACTTCTGAACTTTTTGTTTAGAGGGGGAAGGTGAATGTTTGTATGTTTAAGCCACTGTTAGCCAGGCTTTCTGTTGTATGTAGCTGAATGTACTTCAAAGTTGATACAACTGTCTTGATGAAGTTTATATCTATCTGGGGAGACAAACATGACCAATTTACTTCAGAATAATTACTTAATTAGGATTGTGACAAGTGATGCAAAGAAGTACAGGACAGTAGGAGCATGGACAACAAGTATGTCCAACTCCAAAGTCCATGCTGCCTAGAAACAGACTTGGATATAATCAAGATTCTGCCACTTACTTGTTATATGACTTTGGCCAAATAACTTTACTAAGCCTCAGTTACCCCTGTCTTCTGTGAAATAGGAACTATGATTATCTCTCATAGATTTGTCATGAGGATTAAATCATCACATGCAGATAAAATGGTTTGTGGGTTCCTACCACATAGTAAGCACTCAGTAATAAGTCATCATTGTTGCGCTATTATATTATGTATCACGTGTGTTAATATCACATATGTGTATTAACATATGATTGTGGTATCGGAATTCTAAAATGACCCCAGGAATCCCACTCCCTCATGTACAAGCCTTGTATAATCTTCTCCCCTGAGTGTTTGCAGAACTTGTGAATATGACAGTAGATCTCTCCTGTGATTATATTACCTAATATGGCAAGTGAAAGGTTATTCACAGAGGGCCTGACCTAATCAGGTGGGTCTAATAATATCTCCAGATATTTACAGAGAAAAAAAGCCAGAGATGTGCTCCTATTGGCTTGAAAGAAGTAGTACTATGTTGTGAATTACTTACGGTGGCCACTTGACAAAGAACTGAATACAGCCATCAGGAAGCTAGAGTGGTCGCTGGCCTACAGCTAGCAAGAAAATAGGTAACTTATCTCACTCTGTAGCAGGAAGGACGTTATGTGCTAACAATATGAGAGCTTGTCAGAGGACCTGAACCTTAAATGACACAGTCGACACCTTAATTTCAGCCTGGAGAGACCCTGAGCAGAGAATCCACCTGAGTTTGATCTACAGAACACAGGAGATAACCAGTTTGTCTTGTTTTATGGCACTGTGTGTGGTAATTTGTGATACAGTTATATAAAATGAATGTGTATATATATATATATATATAATTATAGTACGTGGACTGATACATAGTCATGTAGCACCTATTGACAGGGATACTTTCTGAGAAGTGCATCATTAGGCTACTTCATTGTGTGGACATCACAGAGTGTACTGGCACAGAACTAGATGGTATAGCCTGCTACACACCTAATCTATATTGCTTGGGCTATGGCTCCTAGGCTATAAACCTGTGCAGCATATTACTGTACTGAATACTATAAGCAATCATAAAATAATGGTAAGTATTTATATATTTAAACATATCTCTACATTAAAAAGGTACAGTAAAAATATGGTATAAGAGTTAAAAAAAAATAGTACTGTAGAGGCAAAGGAAAAGCTTTCTGCCCTCTGAAGTTTCACTGAAAATCAACTGACAAAAGGCAGATTCCTATGAGAAAAGGGCATACAAATGTATTCTAATGTGCATAGTACAGGGGAATTGCATGAGAATGATTATCCAATAACCCAAGAAGATTCAGATCTTTATATAAACTTCTTCATAAAGAAGGAGAGATGGGGGAAATGTAGTAATTGAGGGATTATAAATGATTTTTAGGGGGAAGTGAATAGACTTGGAGAACATACAATGGTCTGGGGCAAAGTCTGTCGGGCTTGGAGAGCAGATCATGGTTTGTGAAAAATGTCTGTCCAGATGTGTTGACAGACTTTAGTCTTTCTTCCTGCAGCATGAGCTAAGTTAATGAGAACTCAGGGAAGGAAACACAGTTAATTGTTTTCTTCTTTAGTGGAGCTGGACTTTAGGCAGATAAGGGAGTATCAGAGTAAAGCTTTTTCCAGTGCCTGCCAGTCTCCAGTGGCTTTTAATTTAAAATAATCAGCATACCAGGGTGCCATATTTTGAGGTGAAAATCTCTGGTCTTCAGTACACCTGAATAGGGCGCTGACTATGAATGAAGCTTGCCAGGCTGGAAGCCACTCTGGGTGAGTCAGCGAGTGAGTGAGTGGTAAGAGTTTATAAACACGGCACATTTAGGCTACAGTTAATTTATTTTTAATTTCTTTCTTCAATAATAACCGTAGCCTACTGTAACTTCATAGACTTTAATTTTATAAACTTTAATTTATTAATTTTTTTTTACTTTTTTGTAATAACACTTAGCTGAAAACATGTATAGCTATACAAACATGTATAGCTATACAAAAATATTTTGTTCTTCGTATACGTTATTGTGTAAACTTTTTCTAGGTAACAATATTTTTTAGCTTTTAAATTGTTGTTAAAAACAAAGACCACAAACACACATTATCTTAAGCTCGCAAAGGGTCAGGATCATCAATCTCACTGTCTTCTCTCTCCCCATCTTATGCCACTGGAAGGTCTTCAGGGGCAGTAACATGCATGGAGATATCATCCCCTATAATATCAATGCCCTCTTCTGGAATACCTTCTGAAGGACCTGCCTGAGACTGTTTTACTGTTGACTTTTTAATGTAAGTAGAAAGAGTACACTCTAAAATAACAGTAAAAAGTATAGCAAATACATGAGCCAGTAACATTCATTTATTATTATCAAATATTATGCACTGCACATAATTTTATGTTATACCTTTTTTGTTTGTTTGTTTTTGAGATGGAGTCTTGCTCTGTCACCCAAGCTGGGGTGCAATGGTGCCATCTCGGCTCACTGCAACTCCCGCCTCCCAGGTTCAAGTGATTCATTCTCCTGCCTCAGCCTCCTGAGTAGCTGGGATTACAGATGCCACCACCATGCCTGGCTACTTTTTTTGTATTTTTTAGTAGAGATGGGGTTTCACCCTGTTGGCCAGGCTGGTCTCAAACTCCTGACCTCATGATTCACCCTTCTTGGCTTCCCAAAGTGCTGGGATTACAGGTGTGAGCCACCGTGCGCGGCCTGTGTTCTACCTTTACGTGACTGGCAGCACAGTAGGTTTGTTTACAAAGCATCACCATAAACCCATGAGCAATGTGTTGCACTACAACATTATGATGGTTACAGTGTCACTAGGCAATAGGAATTTTTCAGCTCCATTATAATGTTACAGGACTATCATAGTTTATGTGATCCATCACTGAGCAAAAAGTTGTTCTTCAGGGCATGACTGTATTACATAAAAATATATTGTATCAGGGTAAAGTCAAAGACGCTTTCTCAAAGAGGTTCAAAAATAGAGAGAATTAGAGAAAACTCAATGCATGAGAAATGTATTTCCCTCCTGAATTACAGTCCTTAAGTGAGCACGGCAGGTTCAGGGGTGGCTTGAATTTACACGGACACTCAAGCACTCTTGTTTCTCTTATTTTGTTACCCTGGCAACCCCCCAGAAGGAGCCTTGTCCTCATCTGTGTGGTCAAAAATGAATCCTGGATATATCAGGGTGGAAGAGAAACCAGATTCAGAGCATCAGTTTCATTTTAAGCAAAGGATACAGGAGTTGTACTGTATTCACATTCCATTTCTGAGAATATAGTCACTTGACTGTACCTAGTCTCAAAGGAATTAGGAAAATGCAATCTTAAGGTGGCATGTGGCATATGCCCAGAAGAAAAGCAGAGAAGATTTTGGTCGACAATTAGCAGTTTCCACCACAAGGATTATGAAAGAGTGGTAATCGCTACGATATCCTGTCAAATTATTCTCCAACCTTGCTTTCCTACTGGGGACTTTGTTTTCATTACTTCAGAGAAGGCCAAATTTAACTGCAGAGGAGACACTTCACTATTTTGTAATGCTGAGTCACTCATTCATGAGGCAATGTTGACCTCTGCCTAGAACAGAGGTAACATTAACAATGAGTGTAATGCTTGCTGCTAATTATTGCAATTCATGATCAAAATGTACTTTTCTTAATGCTTTGCAAACAGGTACAGATATGTTCCAATTAACAGATTTTTGTCCACCTACTCATCTTCACCTGTGACATGGTACTGGGGAGTTGAGGGATGATTAAAAAACATAATAAAGATCTCTTCCTACATACAGCCCAACATTTCCCTATCCATCATCTCTTCCCCTTTAGAGGATTGCAGGAGAAGGCAATATAGAAGGATATGGGCCACTTTTGCTGTGATTTAGTCATCAGGCCAAGAGGGATGTATGCTGCTAGACAGTGCCTTTCTTGTGGCAAGAAAGTACATGAGGGCAGCTTCAGATTTTCTCTGAGGATTAAGTTGAGGAAAATGCCCCTCTGCTGAGATTCCCCCAGAGACTGCAAGAGGATGAGTGTTTTATAGGGATACAGATAGGAGAGTACATTTATTTTGTTGACTAAGTAGTCACTCAATAAATGTTTACTGAAGTCAGCAATAGTATATACACACAAGGTCATCCATATTAAGAGAAAAGGAAAATATTCTCACAACTCTTCAGAATTCCTTTCATAGAATCTTACTCATTGTTGGTTTCTTCTCTTAAGCCGGAGCTCAGCTTCAGGAGTACTTTTCAAAATATCATGTATTTTGCAAACTCTATATAACTCCATGTGTCATTTCATCCAGAAAACTTGTTTGTAATGCTTTTTTCTCTGGACTCTAAGCTGCTTGATGCCACCAGGCCTTGGGAAAAAGCTGGCCTTCTGGTAGGATTGCTATTGAGTAACAAAAATTCTTGGATTCTGATAACATCTTTCATGCAGAAACTCAAAGCATCTCCCAAATTATAAGCCCATTCTTTTACTCTGTTCTACACTCTCACAGTGAGTGGAATGTTTGGGGTTTTTTTTTTCCTTCCAAGAATATTTCTCAAGTAGCAGAATCCACTTCGTTTGAAATTAAACCACCCAAATTAATGGTCCAATTCCCCATATAATACTAGGTTTAATCTCTGCACAGGCAGAAAGCTGGTCTTTGTAACTCCTGACTAGGACAATCTAGGTTTTTAGTGCCAGTTCTATCATTTAGATTATGTAAGAACAGGCATCATAAATCTATGGAATGACTTAAAGTGTAGCTAATCAACTGGCCAGAGAACCTAAGAGGGGTAGGGTCTAAGGTAAAATAAGGAAGAAGTAAGGAATATGACTCTCTTACTCCTCTCTCCTTTCCAGCATTTCTCAGTTGCAAGGGTGAGGAATGGATCTGTGCTTTATTGAAATAATTGGCAATGATTCCGGCTAGGGGCATGGCTGCCAGCAGCATTAGGTTCACCTCACCAGACACATGCAAAGAAGAAATAACTTTTGGAAACACAAGTTGCAGGTACTACCAGGATTATAGAAGGCATATCTTTCTCAATACCGTTTGCGATTTCATCCAGATCTCCGGTGAGCTACCAAGGTAGGTCTACTGGAAAACTAAACAAACCAGCAACACCTTGAATTTGTGTGGCCATTTGTGTTCTTCACAGCATGTTCACATCTTTTATCTCAGGTGTTCTCACAGCAGATCATGGGAGTAATAATAAGAGCTCAATTATTGAGCATTTACTATGTGCCAAGTGTACACATATTTACTTACTGACTCTTCACAACAATCCTGAGAGTTAGGTTCTATTGCTAGCCCCATTTTACAGATGATGCTTAGAGAGGTTGAGCTTCCTGAGTTCACACAGTGGTAAATGATAGAACCAGCACTAGAAACCTAGATTATCCAGAGCCCAGATGCTAAATCACTATATTATATGGGCTCAATGGCTTTTAGAGAATTTAAGTGACTAGGATCCAGTAGCGCTGGAGTTAAGGCTTATTTGTCTTGCTTTTTCCTTATTTCAGCATTCTACTGTTTGGGGGAGCTCTTAGGCTTTGTGTTTAGATGACATTCTTTGCCTGAGTCCACTGTGGCTATGATTTTCCCTCCTGTAGTTGCTCAGGAATCAACCTTTTCCAAGGTCAAGATTTGAAACGTTTAATTTTCTGCAAGTTGACATTTTACCATTTCATTTTACCATTCATAGTCCCAAAGCCTCCTGCAGCTTTTAAAGGAGTAATTTCAGATATCCACTCCCACAGCTCTAAGAACAACTCGTTTCAATCTTGGGAACTTGACCAGAATTCAGGGAAACTAGCATGATCCTTCCAGTCTGACGTTTCATTCCATCTACTATCCAAAGCTGTTTCTACAAGGCATCACCTACGAGGTAAGAGGTGGGGAAAATTTTAGTTTTCCAGATGAAACCCTTTACCTGATGTTTTGTACTGGAAAACAAAATACCCAGATGACTAATGTTTCTTTTCTTTTCTTTTTTTTTTTTTTTTTGAGACGGAGTTTTGCTCTTGTCGCCCAGTTGGAAGTGCAATGGCACGAACCTCTGCCTCCTGGGTTCAGGCGATTCTCCTGGCCCAGCCTCCCAAGTACTGGAATTACAGGCGCCCCCCACCACTCCCAGCTAATTTTTGTATTTTTAGTAGAGACTGGGTTTTACCATGTTGGCCAGGCTGGTCTCAAACTCCTGACCTCAGGCGATCCACCCGTCTCAGTCTCCCACCCGTCTCGGCCTCGTCTTGGAATTACAGGCGTGAGCCACCATGCCCGACCAACTAATGTTTCTTTATTCATTGGGCTATTTGGGGATCATGCAATTAGTGGAAAAATATGTTCCATAAGGTTTTGTCACTAAGGAATAGTAGTGCAAACCCATCCAATCTAATCATAATACAAATTATTCAGTAGATCTGAAATAAATCCCATAAGCCCAGGAAAAAGAGAAGTCTTAATGGCTTTGGAAGATTAATGTTAGAGGAGGGCCTAATATGGTTTTTTGATAACACACAAGTATTTATGAAGTAAAAAACAACAGAGCGGGTGCAGTGGCTCATGCCCGTAATCCTAACACTTTGGGAGGCCAAGGTGGGCAGATCACTGAGGTCAGGAGTTTGAGACCAGCCTGGCCAACATGCTAAAACCCCATCTCTACTAAAACAAAACAAAACAATACAATACAAATAAACAAAAATTAGCCAGGTGTGGTGGTGTACACCTGTAATCCCAGCTACTTGGGAGGCTGGGGCAGAAGAATTGCTTTAACCCAGGAAGTGGAGTTTGCAGTGAGCCAGGATGACCCCACTGCACTCCAGCCTGGATAACAGAGTGAAAACTCTGTCTCCAACAAAAACAAAGAAACAAACAAACAAAACAAATACAGGAGAAATATTTTTAGCAACTTAACTTGAAAGTCAACAAAATCATAGCAAGCTTCTAGAGACTTGTTCTTCAAAAATTTTTTTTAATATTTGTGAGTACATAGGATGCATATGTATTTATGTGGTACATGAGATATTTTGGTACAGGCATGCAATGTGTAATAATCACATATGGAAAATGGGGTATCCATCCCCTCAAGCATTTATCCTTTGTGCTACAATTTTATTACACTCTTTTAGTTATTTTTAAATGTACAATTAAATTTTTATCGACTATAATTATCCTGTTGTGCTATTCAATACTAGATCTCATTTATTCTTTTTATTTTTTGGTACTCATTAACCAGTCCCACTTCCCCCATCCCCCCCTCCCAGCCTCTAGTAACCACCCTTGTATTCTCCATCTGCGTGAGTTCAATTGTTTTGATTTTTAGATCCCACAAATAAATGAGAACATGTAATGTTTGTCTTTCTGTGCCTGGCTTATTTTGCTTAACATAATGACCTCCAGTTCTATGCATGTTGTTGCAAATGACAGGATCTCATTCTTGTTTATGGCAGAATAGTGCTCCATTGTGTATATGTACCACATTTTCTTCATCCATTCATCTGCTGATGAAGACTTAGGTTGTTTCCAAGTCTTGGCTATTGTGAACAATGCTGCAATAAACATGGGAGTGCAGATACTTCCTCTATATACTGATTTCTTTTCGTTTGGGTATATTATATACCCAGTACTGGGATTGCTGGATCATATGGTAGTTCTATTTTTAGTTTTATGAGGAACCTCCAAACTGTTAGAGACTTTTTCTTGGTGACTGTTGATTCAAGACCATCTTGAAAGGATGTTAAAGGGGTTACTGGGCTGAATATTTATTTTTCCTAGTTTCTTAAATTCTGTATCTTTACCTATTGGTGATTTAGTTTTGAACTGGCCAAAATCTAGAGTTTTCAAGAGCTAATCTAGTACAAGATATTTAAAATTAAATGTAATGATGTTGATCTATTCTGTTAAACACGAGTGCAGTGATTCCCCTTTAAAAAATATGCATAAAACCCATGAGTCAAGGCCAATAAGAAGTCTAGAGACTATTCTAGAGAAAAGTAAGGCTACTTTTTTTTTTATGGTGGCAAAGTGTAAAGCATTATTGGCACATTTAATTTTCTTTAGCTACTTCATAAAATTATCAGTAGTTAGCCATCTTCAATATACTCGATATAGAATGGGATGGAAAGAAGAAAAAAGTTAAGATTTAGTGAGCAATGTCTGTATATTGAGAAATCATATTAAAAAGCATAAAGAGCTTTATGATAGATGAGCAAAAGATTTTAAAATCTGTTGCCTTCCCCCATTGTCTACTGTTATCTCCAGATACTACAACTCACATAGAGCAGAACCATCCCTCAACCTGTACTGTTCACTTATGGACTACAGTGTATGAGAGAAATTAAACTCCTCACACATTACCCTATTCTCTAATCCTCTGTAATTTTTGATCTCTTTGAAAAAACACCTTAGACTTTCCTTGATGTAATGCTTCAGCTAATTGATTTAGATTGACATCCTTGCCCTAGCCCAAAGGAATCAGCTGTTTTGGTGTGCATCACTCAGGCAGCTTGCTTCTTGGAAGTCTGATGTCCAATCTATTGGTAGTATTGAAAATCATAGAATAAAAAAACAAATAAGTCCTTTGGACAAGAAAGCATCAGCAGGAAACTCCTTTCCAGCTCCCTTACTCCTGTGATGATGGGATGGGGCTACTGCTGTGAAGAGACTGGGCAATTTATAGTAATATTTTGACTCAGAAGGTTTTCATGAAAACCACTCTTCCTCGGTCAAGTTTAGACAGGTTCAGCATCTGGGAGCGCCAAATACTATTAAAGTCTCCTAAGATTCTTGTGTCCCTTAGTCCTTGTTGCCATTTTTCCTAGGACCCCAAGTGGCCATAACAAGTTTATAAAGGAGGTGATATTCCTGTTTACTTTAATATTATGTTTCATAGCCCCTTTTACATTTACTTTTCTGACAATACTCCAAAATAGATAATTCTCTGCTTATTTTACAGACAATAAAACAAACCCTCTGAAAACAGGAAATCTGCTAGAAGCTGACAAGCTGGGAAGAAATAAAATCAGGATTTAAGCCAGGTGAGTTTGCCTCCGGAGTCCAAGACTTTCCCACTGGCTCTTACCTCTTCTTCCTTCTGTGTCATGTTGGCTCTCTTCTGTGCTGCCTAAGCAAAGGATTAGCATTTAACAGGGGTTGGGAGGGATGCCAAGATGAGAACACCACCAAGTGGAGAGAACAGAGCTGCTTGCTCAAGGACTCTCCCATATGCCGAGTCAGCTCAATGAGCTGGGAGGCAGAGTGTGCAATGGAAAAGCAACAGGTCTTCACCACTAAGCAGCATACAAATTCCATCTCCACCATTACTGAGTGGTATCTACTGCCAGGATCAGTGTGGTTGCATGTGACATCAGACTCCTAGACCACATCATCCGTGGATCACAGCCTCTCCACTAAATCACTAACTTTCTCCAAAGTGTGTGTTCCTGACTCCTGGTCTGCACTCTAACTCTATCTTAGAGCTGAACCCTTTTCTGCAACCAAGGCTGGTTATCAGATGGCCCTGACCCTCTTCTCCTAGTCCTGATGGGCCTGAGAAATCTTCATGGTAGCATCTTACCACCAATCTACTTCGTTTTCATTTTTGGTCAAGATTAGAACTGTACTTTCCATGTCTTGAACTTCCTGATTTAGACTGCAGATTATTCTTAGTTTCCTCTAACCTTGCTCCTATAGCAGTAGCTTACTCCAGTCCAGCAAGAAACTACCAGCCTATGATATGGCTGTGACTCCAAGGTCATTTCACAGGTAGCCCTAGGGCACTTGCTAGCTTCACTGGCTATTAAAAGGGGCTTGAACTCACCTGGGTGGATCACCACTTTCCTCTCTAGAGTGGTGAGGGCAAAGTGGGGATTCTCCAAAACAAATAGATAAACCACCACTCTCCTAGGAAACACCTTTCTTCCCAACCAGTGGTCATTCAATGCCTACATTTTAACAGGCAGTACCAGATTTTCTAAAGGTTTGGGGAGAAAAGGAGAAAAGCGGGTAGATTGAGAGTATCACTACAATCCCATAGAATAGATTCCACATCACAGGCTATGATTTCTGGAATCAGCTTCTCTCTTGACAGCAGAGTTCCTATTATATCTTCAAAGAAATATATTAGTTACTAAATCCTTTAAAACACTTTATTATGAAAAATTTTAAACATATACAAAAGTGGATAGAATAGTATAATGAAGCATCATGTAGCCATCACCAGCTTTGACAATAGAAAATTCATGGGTAATCTTCTTTTGTCTATACCCCATTTGCTTCTCCCATGTCCTGGATTATTTTTATACAAATTCCAGAGTTTATATCACTTTATCCATGAATATTTGATATATATCTTTTAAATATAAGGATTCTTTTTTCAAAAAAAACCACAATGCCATTATCACACCCTCACATTAATAATAATTCAATATTATCAAATACTCAGTCTTCATATTTTCCTGTTTCCCAAGAGATCATTGTTTTTTACAATCGATTTCTTCAAATCAGAAACCAAAATGCACACATTACACATTAATATGTCATTAAAGTCCCATTGATATATATGCATCTTTTTCTTCTTTTTCTCGTAATTAGTTGAAAAAAGTAGATAATCTGTCCTGTAAAATTTCCCACATTCTGAATTTTTCTGATTGCCTTCCTGTGATATCCTGTCTCCTGTATTTCCTGTAAAATTGATAGAGGGCTCAATAAGAATCTTGCTCAATCCTCTTTTTTTTTTTTTTAAGAGACTGGGTCACTCTGTGTTTCCTAGGATGGAGTACAGTGGCTATTTACAGGTGTGATCATTTATAGCTCACTGCGGCCTTGAACTCCTCCTGGCCTCAAGCAATCCTGCCTCAGCTTCCTGTGTAGCCAATTTTCTGTAAAAATATTTAATAGTTTGTGTTGTATATTTTCTTTTGCATTATATGATGAGGCATAGAGTGTATGATTGTTTCCCTACTTGTAATGTTAAATTTGATCAGTGTGTTCTGGTATTGTCAGCTTGATCCTTTCTTTATATAATTCCTCATTAAGTTTTTTATCTAATGGTTTAGAAGTCATTGAGGGTCTTTGCCCAAATTCTTTATTTCATTAGGGATTGCAAAATGGTGACATGTAAATTCTGTTATGCCTTCTGCATTTATTAGCTGCAACTTATTAAAACAAAAACAAGCCAAAAAGCCTTCCCTTATCAACTATTTGGTGATGCTGAGATATGGTTCTTATGGAAAAAGTATGATGAATGCTTGGTTCTGTCTCCCCCACACTCTTTTTTGTTACCAGTTTCCAAAAGATGACTAGTGAGCATTTTTAAGTATCATTATAAACACATGTATTTTAAAACATATTTAATTTCTTTTATCATACTGAATGCTAATATTTCTGTATAGATAGCATTCTTTAAATTGTAGGTATGGATATGCAAATACAAGCAATGGAAGGCCAGCGCAGTGGCTCACGCCTTGTAATCCCAGCACTTTAGGGGGCCAAGGTGGGAGGATCACTTGAGCCCAGGAGTTCCAGGCTGCAGTGAGCTAGGATTGTGTCACTGCACTCCAGCCTGGGTGACAAAGCAAGACCCTACTTCTAAAAAAATAAATAAAAAGCTAAACATTGAACAGAGCCAAAAGGACTGTTTAGAGCTGTCCAGGAAGAAGGAGATCCATTTAGGGAGCAGTGGAAGGTTAATGAGTAATGGACAGACTAAAGAGAATACAGAACCACGGAGCCAGCATTGGGCAACTGCAGTAAGAGTACTTTTAGTTGGAACTAAACAGGTAGCTCTGGGAGCTGGTGAGGAAGGCAGAGTGAACCCAGGATCAAAGGGAGAAATATGAGCCAGCAAACCCAGCAGGGAACTTGAGAGACAGCTTTTGAATCAGAGTAAGGAGTTAAACTAAACAGAAACCTAATTTAAGCAAAAACTGCTGTGCATCTGTACATTGGCAAACTACATTAGTATAAATGCAAAGATAGTCTCATCTCTATTGTTATGCAGTCCTGCTGGTCTTGTATTACACTTCAGAGATTCAGAAGAGCGAAGCAGCACAAAGATGGGGAAGAAGGAGGAGGAAGGGCCTTGGGTTCAAGAATGTAATCTCTGGAGAAGTCTTTCAGTGCTCCCTTTTTCTCAGGCAGCAACTCAAAGACACTAGAAAACTTCTTTGGAGACTGTCTGAGATCTGTACTATCCTTACAGAAAGCCATAGTTGATGTAAATATTTTTGTATTCTGTCTTAGGCTAATATAACAATGTATATTACTTAAGAATGATTGTTAAGATTTTTATCATTAATTTTAAGGGAAGGTATAGTAAAATCATCAGAGATTATAAAGTAAGAGAGGATCTTAAAGGTCATATAGTTGTAGTCTTAAATGAAAATATTAAGACAAAATCCTCATTCCATTTTTAAAAAGTTGACATTTAGATGAACAAATTCAACAGAATGCCAAGCTGTTTTGCCTCCTGGGCATAAAAGAAATACTAGCTTGGTGAAAGAGTTTTAGCAATAAAAAGTAACAAGAAAAACAAACATAACTCAGAACCATTATAAATTTTCCTTGAAAGGGGCATTCTCGTATTTTATGAAATTAGAGATTGCTTAAACTATTTCCATTTTTAGAATTGGTAGTTTCAAGTCAGTCTGTAAAATATTAGCACTGAGGCCAGGATTTAGCATGAATACAGAAGTATTTTTTAACTGAGATAGAAACTCAAATGTAAATTTGGGTAAGATCATATTTTCTTGATATTTTATTTTTCTTTATTAAACATAGCTTCACTTACCTATCCTCAAATAGAAGATAAAAATTTTGTGCTTTTAAAAACTGCTACTTTTTGGGCTTCTATTATTCTTTCTTTTATTGTAAAAGTAATACAAAGACCTCTAAAAAACAGAAAGATTACCAAACATAGTATATTTCCACTTAAAATGCTGTGACCATGTGTGGCCTGCATTATGACAAATGGTCATAGCCTTAATTTCAGCCTGTGTTTTCCACTTTCAGCTGCTAAAGAAAGCATGTTTTTCAAAATTGTCCCCCAAAAGTCACATTAATTTTTAAAAATATTACTTTTGAAAGTATTTTTCACTTTCTTAAGGTAAACTTCATCAGAAAGACTGAGTATTTTAGGGCAAGTTCATGCATGATGTTGGAGCTTACTCCTCATCAATGTTTCTTTCTGGATATGTGATCCATGTTCTTTAAGGAAAGGCTAGATAAGCATCAATAAATTCAAATGTAAATCTGAAAATGAACATTTAAACATAACACATTATTCAAAAGAATGTATATGGGACAACTATTTTAAGGAATATCTCTTAGGGAAATATCATCTACTTAAAATTTGTGTATATGTGTGTTCATCCCTAGATGATACCAGAATAACCATTAAAGTGTCATCTTTTTTTGTTTGTTTTCTTGAGATGGGATCTTGCTCTATCACCCAGGCTGTAATGCAGTGGCATGATCACTGCAACTTTGACCTCTTGGGCTTAAGCTATCCTTCTACCTCAGCCTCTCAAGTAGCTGGGACTATATGGGTACAACACCATGCCCAGCTAATTTTTTTAATTTTCTTTGCAGAGACGGGGTTTCTCTGTGTTGCCCAGGCTGGTGTTGAACTTCTGGCCTCAAGTAATCTTTCCACCTCAGCTTCTCCAAGGTGCTGGAATTACAGGCATGAGCCACCATGCCTGATTGTGTGTCATCTTCTGAGGTATTATTTTGAGGACATAAATAAAGAATTCCACAATCAGTTTCTGTAAAAAATTTTGGATTTAAGATCCTCTTCTCCCCTACAATAATTTAAAAATATAATTATAATATGCTGTACAGACACTTATGGGTTAAAATGAACCAGATGCTATGTCCTTGCATTGTATGTCAGAACACTAAACTAATAATATAAAATGTTTATTCAAACAGCAGTAAGATACAAATTCTGAATGCATCATTGTTTTTATTTTAGCAGAAATAATATTTTAACTATTTCATGGGAACAGTGCACATCAATGACCAATAATTTTGAAGTCATTATCACATCAAATAAATATGACTTATCTACATACGAAATATCTTAAAGATATGACATATAAATAGAAGATCTCACTCCAAAAATAGTTACTGAAATTTCATCAGCTAGGCTTGAAAACATGTCTTATTATGTAGTCACGCTTCTGAAGACCTGAGTTATTCTGTAACCAACACCCACCTCCCTACACTGTCCTAATGGAAGGAGCCAGCAGTCGTTGGAAATTGTTTACTCTTGGAAAAGACTGTTACATTCTTTGTCAAAGTAAAAACATGTGGAAAAATTGACTAACCTGATTTACATAAGAATTATTGATTGTTTTAAATTACCCTCCCCTCTTTTGTGGAGTGAAGCAAAATATGTAGACAAAGATAGAGTAACAGGTGTGTGTGTGTGTGTGTGTGTGTGTGTGTGTGTTTGTGTTCCTAAAAGGTTACTTTAAACTGTAGATAAGGTTAACTTTCTAAAGAGAGTATCTCTGTGCTTCTCCATGGATCAGTGATGTGGTCATTTTTGACCTCTTGCAGCACAGCTCCAATAATAAAAAATTTCAAGTTAAGCTTGCCATTCATTCCAAAGCGAAAATCACTTTCAGATGATTATCAGAACAAAAGCTCAGTAAACAAACTTTTGAACCGTGAAACAAATAACTCCCAGGTGGTCAGGCAATTCCAGCATTCATTTTGGAAAAAGGAAAATGTTGCCATAGAAGTAAGCCTGTGTCAACATCCAGTTCTATTAGCTCGTTTCCCTCCTCACCTTAGAAGTCCTAGGATAACCAAGGGAGTTCCTAGATGCCAACAAACATTAGTTGTTGTTGTTTATAATGTAGTAATAATTACTTCCAAGTAGATGTTGAATATCATCATATAACTAAGTATGGCTTGAGGAATGTGACAGGAAGAGAAGCAGAGGAAATGTGTTTCTGTTGTCTACCTTGTAGGAGTGGAACAAGGGGTTTTGTCTAGTTGCACATTTTAACTCCAATCAGCTGGCAGAATTGCCTTCTCCCAGTCTGGCCATGCTTGTGGGTTTCTGTCCAAGAGTGAGGATTTAGCTGACATAGAAAGCGTGGAAATGAGTTCATCCCTTCCAGCCTGGATTCACTGCATCACAGGGACAGCTCTTCAGTTACCCGTTACAGAGGTTCAGATGGTACTCCATCAGCTGGTGCAATGAAGAAAGTAAAATCAGGAAATGCAAAATGGAATGGGCTACCGCTTTACAAAATTTCTGACTTTGTTTTATAGGTTATTTTATTACCATCTTTACTTGTTTCGAGGCATTGGAAAACTAAGTACTGTGTTCATAACCATTTACATGTGATTTGATGATGAAGATGGAGCTGTTAAATAAATACTGCAGTGTTTTGTTTTTAATACCACCTGTGTATGCTAATGATTATATATTTATAAGTTAGTCTTTCAGGCCAGGCATGGTGGCTCATGCCTGTATTCCCAGCACTTTGGGAGGCCAAGGTGGATGGATAGCTTGAGCTCAGGAGTTTGAGATCAGCCTGGGCAACACGGTAAAACCCCATCTCTACCAAAAATACAAAAAATTTAGCTGGGCATGGTGGTGTGCGCCTGTGGTCCCAGCTACTCGGGAGCCTGAAGTGAGAGGATCACTTGAACTTGGGAGGTGGAGGTTGCAGTGAGCTGAGATCATGCCAGTGCGCTCCAGCCTGGGCTACAGAGCAAGATCCCATCTCAAAAAAAAAAAAAAGTCTTTTCTCCATAAAAGCTAGAATTTATAATTCTTTTGTATTCATAAAGCACCTGTTCCAACACTGGATAACTTATAATCCTACGGTTCCTTGATTACTTGATTACAATGTATTTGTTTAACATTTTGAATGGTAGCTATCTTTATAATTATATTATTAGAAAACTTGTATATCTCAGAAGTAGATTCTAGTAGAACAATATTTAATTTAAAAACTAATAACAGTTAATGTATGGCACACTTATTATGTTCCACAAAGTAATTACTATTATTATCCCCATTTTACAGACAAGAAAACTGAGGCTCAACAAGATTGCTTGAATTTGCACAGATGATAAGTGATGAAACTGGGGCTCCAGCACAGTTCTGTGTGATTCTATGCTGCTAACCACTACACTGTGTTGTCTCTCATATTTATACATTTGATGCGAGCCTTCCATACTTAAGTTTCTAATCCCCAACTTTAAGTTTTTCCAATTTAAAAAAGGGGGTGGCCGGGGGCGGTGGCTCAAGCCTGTAATCCCAGCACTTTGGGAGGCCGAGACGGGCGGATCACGAGGTCAGAAGATCGAGACCATCCTGGCTAACACGGTGAAACCCCGTCTCTACTAAAACAAACAAACAAACAAACAAAAACAAAACTAGCCGGGCGAGGTGGCGGGCGCCTGTAGTCCCAGCTACTCGGGAGGCTGAGGCAGGAGAATGGCGTAAACCCAGGAGGCAGAGCTTGCAGTGAGCTGAGATTGCGCCACTGCACTCCAGCCTGGGCGACAGAGCGAGACTCCGTCTCAAAAAAAAAAAAAAAAAAAAGAGGGGGTGATGTGTTGCAGGAAAGGATTTCGTATGGGAAAGAAGTGAGGTTGTCCTTGATTCCTTGAATTTATTTGCTCGCCAATGAGGGCTGGAGTGTTTTCTGTCTTTGTTACTGTCTGCATTTTCAAGGAAAAGAAAGTCTTCTCATCAGTGATATCAGAGTGTACCAAGAAAGATCAGTTGCTGATTTTTGGAATAATACAGATCCCTGTAAATACCAATGATTTTTATCAGATTAAGAAGTCAGGCAGTCTCAGAATCAAATCCAATTCCAAGGTTGCAAATAGAGCTGTAAGAAAGAAAAATAAAAATGTAATATTGTGGCTGGTAATTTTTGTCCTTTTTCACTGCGGACATGAATATTTTGTTTAAAGATTTAGTTGGGCAACAGCAGCTTCAGAGAATTCTGCGAGATGGAGTTTGTCTCTAGAGACCCCTTCAGTATTAGCTGGCTCCGTACTTGCTGGTTGGGCAGTGTCTTCCTGCTGCCTGTCCAGGGATCCTCCCATTCCCTCCTTTTGAGTCTGTCTTCTGAAAAACAACTGCATATCTGATTTCTACCATCTTTCTAGTCTCCTGGCAATTTTTACCTGCTGAGCTGGTTATTAGTTGGTTACAATGCAATGACCCCATCTCTGATTATGTCATGACCGATGCTAACATGTTAACATGTTACATACTCCAGGTATGGTTTAATGTGGATTTCATGGACACCATGTCTTGAATCAAAGATTCTCTTTCTAGGAGAGAGAAATGTAATCATAATAGAAAGTGTATTTGATTATAAAATAGAATAAAAAACAATACCACAGTGGATTAATACCCTGGGATACTGGGGTATTTAATTTAGAGACAGGACAAAAATTATTGCTCAGAAAAGAACATGTCAAATAATTGGGATTATTAAAGAGATTACATGCAAAAACCATAATAACACTTAAGTCTCCTGACTCTAATCTGTACTTTAGTTAACAGATCCCCCCCGCCCCGTGTGAAGAATATATGCAGTTGGACGCAGTGGCTCACGCCTGGCTGAGCCCAGCACCCTGGGAGGCTGAGGCAGGTGGATCACGAGGTCAAGAGTTTGAGACCAGCCTGACCAACATGGTGAAACCCCATCTCTACTAAAAATATAAAAATTAGCCGAGGGTGGTGGCACATGCCTGTAATCCCAGTTACTCAGGAGTCTGAGGCAGGAGAATCGCTTGAATCCGGGAGGTGGCGGTTGCAGTGAGCCAAGATCGCTCCAGTGCACTCCAGCCTCAGTGACAAAGTGAGACTGAGTCTCAAAAAAAAAAAAAAATGCTGGCCAGGCACAGTGGCTCATACCTGTAATCCCAGCACTTTGGGAGGCTGAGGAGGATGAATAGCTTGAGCTCAGGAGTTCAGGACCAGTCTGGGCAACGTGGCAAAACTTTGTCTCTAACAAAGATACAAAAAAAATTGCTGGGAGTGGTGGCACACGCCTGTGGTCCTAGCTACTCGGAGGATCTCTTGAGCCTGAGAGACGGAGGTTGCAGTGAGCTGAGATTGTGCCACTGCACTCCAGCCTGAGTGACAGAGTGAGACCCCATGTCAAAAAAAAATAAAATAAAATAAAAAATAAAAGAATATATGCTACAGTATAAAAGGTCATCCTCCCCCCTTTGTGTCTCAATAAATCTAGAGCTGTAGCATAATCATGAACAAGACATTTTTATTCTTGGTTTAATAGATATAGCTTAATAAATTATATTCTTTTGAACAACTATTGGAGCAGTGAAAATTGCTAGTCATCTTCCATTTCAACTGAAAGCCTTCCTCTGAACAAGTTGTTAGGACATGTTCAGAGATGCCTATCATGAGAACTTATAATAGGATAAATTAACTGTGGGAGAAGAAGGCAGGGATTAGTCACTCACAGGTTGGCAGCATAAAGACAAGGTAAAGGGCTGCACACCAGGCTGACAACCATAAGATGAACTAGCATCCTGCCTTGGTTTGAGTGGGTGCTTATTTCTTAATGACTTTATGAATTTTCCAGACTTTGATAATAATGCTGCAAAAGCGAAGAAAGAGGTTAAGTCCATAAGTTGTAAAAGAGATTTAAAGAGTTTCTCTATTTGTGGTATATTCCTTTAGGATTAGTTTCCCAATAGAGAGAACAATGGTTAATTGGATAAAATATAAAACTACAGGCAAGTAAATACAAACATGTCAAGTATCAAATGCTAACTCAATGAGCACACTCTTGTCTTGTTATGTAACTGCTTGAATATCTCAAAAATACCTGCTCTAGGGTAAATTCTTATTAGATAACTATCCTGAGTTTTAAAGTATCCAATGATAACCAATAAATCTGTTACCTATAGGGTTACATGATTTACTTAGTGCTTGTGAGACAAATCTCATACTAACAAGTATTTTATCACTAACAATCTCACCAGTCTCCCAGAATATCCCATGCTTGCATGGGCTACTGTGGGTATGACTTTGTAGGAAGTTGAGTGAATTAGAAGTGATGTTAGCTACACAAGAAAGGAAAGAGTCAGTCTGACGCTGAACGAGTTTGGAAGCAACAATGAATATTCAAAAAGGAAAATATCATTTTCTCTCTGGAATAGAGATAGTAGAAGTTGACAAATGCAGAAGTGGCTACTCTTAAAATCCCAATCCATTCAGGCTTTGCAAAATCTGAATAAGGTAAAATCCCCCCAGGATTACTGATGTGTATAATCAGAAGAGGGGATGGTCAGAGAGGACATATTCAGAGGACTAAGTAAAGATAAATTACATGATGATCTTTTCTGTTACAGTCCTTCTTTCTTTTTCTGTTCTTATCCTTGTTTAACATAACGGAGTGGGCTCCTAAGTCTCGCTGGTGGCACCAGCCAGTATCCAATTCATTGCCCATTATTTGCAGAAGGCATGATTATTTTTTCCATAATACATGTAAACCCAATATATAGAATCCTTGAAGTATTTCTCGTTGCTCCTAACATGTTAGCCTAATTACAACTTTCTTGTTAAGGGTTGTTTCAAAATATACAGACCTATCTGAATATTCCTGATATTTTGTTTTGTTTTGTTTTTTTAAATGGAGACGGGGTCTTGCTATATTACCCAGACTGGTCTTGAACCGGGCTCAAGTGATCTGCTCACCTCGGCCTCCCAAAGTACTGGGATTACAGGTGTGAGCCACCATGCCCAGACTATTTCTGGTATTTTATATTATGTCCTTAATACCTTTTTGAAATTAACAGAAAAGTTTCTAAAATGCAGTGGTTCATCTCTCAGACCTCATTATTCTGTCCCCATAATGTGTATCACAATAAAAATGACTGACAAAGGACTTTGAATACAAGTAAATATAGAAGCTCTATGCAAATATGCCTGTGGAATCAAGAGAAAGAAAGAAAAAGCTCTTGGAATTGTTTATGCTTTCTTTCATCTGAAGTGCGATTTTCTCTGTACATCAGATAACATATTGATTTTAGTGTACTTCAATTCTCAATTTTCCATAAACCATAAAAACCTTAATGACTTCTCCAAAGCTCAAGTGAGAAACAATCAATTAATTTTCCCAGCAGTTCAACTCTGTCAAAATTAAAGTGCTGTTTTAATGAATTTTTCAGACATTTAGGCTCTACACAGCAGCAGTTTAATGCCAAAAAGTCTTTCTTTGACCATTTCAGGAAAAGTTTAAATATATACCAATTAAACAGAAAGTTCAAATGTTTTAACCTTTATAATAGACATGAAAATGCAAGTCACTTTACATGGCATATTTCTAGAGCTTAACCTAATGCTAAGTCTACAGCAGCTCTGAATAGAACTGTTGCAGAAGCATCCATAATATAACAGTGAAATGCATCAGCTACTACACATGTGATGCCATTCCTCCATGTTGTGATTTGAGGGAACACACACACACACACACACACACACACACACACACACACGATTGTCCTACTTCCCTCCATAGGTCTGATATCTAAAAATTCCCACTGCCAATACTACCTCTTTGAAATGAGCCATTTTTTAAAAGGCCATAGTAAAATAGTAAAAATTCTCAGAAGGGAAAAGAGGATAGGAAATTAACATGCTTTCATTTGCACGATAATGACCAATAATACATTAGCACACATTAATTTATCGGATTACTTAACTTTCACTTAGAAAGCAGGGATTACAATTGGGACAGGTGCAGTTTGGAATGGTGGAAAGCGGGTGGCAACAGTGAAGTCTCCAGGGAGACAGAACAAATAGCAGTGATGGAAAAGAAGGTTCTGAGAAGGGTAAGGATTTGCAAAGGCTGGAAGTAGCTTCAAAGTAAGGTTTATTTCAGGCTGCTCTGAATATGACGAAGAAGAATAAAACACTGGAATATTAATTGAGCTGTGAAATGAGTTAAAAATAGAACTAAATTACAGACAGATAGGAAACTCTAAGTTTCATTTGTAGAAGAATATGGATTGCGCTTTCAATAAAAGTTGTGATGTTGCTTGCTTGATACAATCTGCTTCATCTGGGGCATAAGAGAATCCACAGTGATTTTAAGAGGAGACCTTCATGGCATTTCATTTAGGGCCTGTTCAGGTTTTTCTGGTCTGTTTTTGGTTTGTATTTGATTTTTCTGGTTTGTTTGTTTTTTTCACTTGGATTATAATGTAAAATTTACTTAATGACTTAGTGAATTTAGGGAAAATATCTCGAAGCTTCTTTATCTTGTTTATAATATTCTCTTTGCACACGACTGGATCTGTTACAGTTCCTTTACGAGGAGGAGGCACTTTCACACACAACCATTAAACAGTCTAATTTGCCATTTGACCTGTTTCCTGTTAGATTTCAAGGTGGTTGTAGACAGTCACATTTCTTAGTGCTCATCTAATCTACTCTTTCTTACAATTTTGAGTTAATTCCTTTGTCTGCCTGTTAATCATTTATAGGCATTTCCATAGGATAGGTCTTTTCGAATCTCCCACAGGACTGACTGCAAAGTGCAGTGCTAGAGGACCTTGTGAGTCAAGCCCTGGGACTTCTTCACCTACAGAAAGCAGGTTGGTATTCTTTCCTGGAAGCTGACCTGCCTCACGGTTGCTGTAATAGAAGGAGAGGGCTATTATCGTTTGAACTGAGTGCAGTTATTCCTCCCCCACCATCATTTCTAGCCACACCTAAAGCTCAGGCAACTGTGTGGGTGGGCAAACAGAAGGAGCTTATTATCGTTCATGACATAAATAAAAACCAAGAGGCAACCCAGTCACCAAGTGCAGGAAAGAAAATCATATCATAAATCTCATAAATTATTTTCCATTTATATAACCAGTAGCAAATATCACTTGTAGTGCTTAAATAATGTAAATATAAACTAGGAGTGACTCTTTTCATGGATCTTAATGAAACATCGTATATAATAAGTATGGAATAAAAAGGCTCATTGAACAGATTTTAAAAAGTCAAAGATAATATAAACAAATGCTCATACATGCATAATACATATGTGTCAGGCACTTTATGTTGATTGCCGAGACTGAAGTTTTGCAGGTTGTAAAAATAAATAAGCTTACAAATCCCTAAGGGGTATTAAGAAAAATCTTTTGGTACATCAGACAAACTGATCTCAGGTTGATGTTCCTGGGGATTTCAATAGATTGGCTGGTCTGACCCCACAACTAGTGTGGAGATGAATATTACTTAGTGATAAGTTAAAGGGAAAATAGATTTGTCTTTACAAAATGCTTTTGTTCATACTCTTTACTGAGACGCCCTGCAATTATGATATAATCTATTTGCTTCATTCCAGATGTTTAGTCACTGTTACTTTGAAATAGGCTGGTGAACATTATTGTGTGTTTCTTACCCATGGACAAAGGAAAATTTTAGAAAACCACATCATTTGTAAATGGTTACATTGACAGAAGCAAGAATGAAACTCAAACTTCTCTACTTCAATTTCTTAGCCTATTTACTACAGAATCGCTGATAGATATACCAATTCCTAGAGTAGTCTAGAAAAATCTCAAGTTTGCGTTTGTTTTCTCTATTGTTTTTAAAAACAATATTTACTAAAATTTTTGTATTAAAATGTAATATTGCTTTTTAAGAAAAATATTAGAATGTATTAAAACAGAAGAATAAAACTCACAGATACTGTTAATAGACAGGACACATTTTGATGCATCTCTTCCCTTCTAAGAAAAGTTTGATTCATACTATATATACATACTGGTTTTCATTAATCTAGGAGGTCACCTTTATTAACATCCGTCAATACTTTATGCACTATTACAAAATAAACAAAAAATTATGCCAGTACTATGATGCAATGCTTAACTACTAAGAATTATTATTTTATACTTGTTGAAAGAAATCCTTTAGACATAGGTTTTATCAAATATCTTTACTTACATAATAAAAAATAAGTGAAACTAATTGTCTAGGTATTACTAAAACTTTTTCACGTTCAAACTTCAGTTCTTATGATTCACTCTATGATTCAGACTTTTCAATGTTTGTGGTTTTCCACACAATATCTTCTGTTTCAGCTAGGGTATTGGCAAGACAGCATTTCCTGAAAGAGTGTTCTGTTATTGTTTCTAGAACTTGGCTTCAAGCTGACCTCACCCCACCTGCAAGTCTTAATACACTTGGATGTGCCATGAAATGACAAGAAATATTAAGATTTTAGATATGTAAAAATATTAAAATTTTGCCTCTTAAAATCTGTGAAGTATGGTATATGTAATCCATTTTTGTGGTAAATGTTATAACATGAGATTTACTACTATCTTTTAAATTATGATGGTTAAAGGCTCTACAATAGCCAATTTAACTTATTTAAGCAATCCTCTATTATTGAACATTTGGAATCTTTCCCACTTTTTGCTGTTATAAATAAAGGTATGATAGTCATCTGCAAGCATAAACCTTTGGTCACATCTTTTATTCTTTCTCTCTTTCCTCCTTCCTTCCTTCCTTCCTTCCTTCCTTCCTTCCTTCCTTCCTTCCTTCCTTCCTTCCTTCCTTCCTTCCTTTTTTGAGATGGAGTCTCAGTCTGTCACCAGGCTGGAGTGCAGTGGTGTGATCTCGGCTCACTGCAACCTCCGCCTCGGGTTCAAGCAATTCTTCTGCCTTAGCCTCCCAAGTGGCTGGGACTACAGGCGTGCACCACCACGCCCAGTCATTTTTTGTATTTTTAGTAGAGACAGGGCTTCACCATGTTGGCCAGGATGATCTCAATCTCCTGACCTCGTGATCCGCCTGGTTCAGCCTAGGTAAAATGATATGTGGTTTGCAATTTCTATATATTGCCAGATTGCTAACTGAAATGTTTGAATCAACCAATGACTAGTAGACTATGTAGGCACACAATATTTTCTAACCAGTAGTTTTCACTACTCCTCAGCATATATACAAATTAAATCTTGCCTCTTGACCAGCTTACACTTTCCTTTCATTTCTTCCTTTATTTTTATCACCTCCAATATGATAAATAATTCCTTTCCCTGTTTGGTATTTACTCCTTTAATGATCCTATGAATTTCCACCAAGAAAGCTCTTAGTCATTGCTTCCTCAGTCTATACTAGATATAGCCAGCCACCTTAATTTTCCTCTGAAGTCAGTTTTCTTAATCACTTCATTGCTCTAATTTTTTTAGATACTCAAGGGACTAAACCTGAATTTATTATTAGCAGCTTTTTGTCATGAAGGTAGGCGCCTTCTATTTAATTTTCCTGATGAAATGCTTATTTATGTCTAGTCTTCTATTCAATTAGTCATTTTTGCTCTTGTTGAGGATAATGAAGTCATTGCTCTCCATTCTGACCTAAAAGGTTTCTTTTAGAAATATTGTCAGGCCTTGGTGTAATAAGCAAGATTTCCATCTCTTGTATATTTATGGGCCAAGTCTTTCTGATCACAGGATGTTTATGTAGGAAATTAAAACTATTTTTAATATTCATCCTTTCAGCAAGCATGCACTGGGCACACACTATGTATAAGGTGCAATGCTTAATGCCTGTGATAATACCAAGGTACATAAGGCACATTCCTGGCCCTATAATAATATGTCAAATTTATTGGATTCTCTTTATGCATCAGACTTGGGTCTAAATGTTTGCATGCACTAACTCATCTAATCCACCCAAAATGATATGAGATTGGTCCTATTACTAGCCCCATTTTACAGATAAGGAGACAAAGGCAGGGAGAAGCCCAGGATCACTCAGATGGAGAATTTGAGATTTGAACCTAGGCTGTCTGAATCCAGAATCAGGTTACTTACTACATACTTTCCTATAGAGCTTAGAGAATAGTAAGATAGACCAGATTTATGCATAAGATTCGCTCAGATGCTATAAACAAGGACATGGTAGTGCAGGGGGTAGGGGAAACGGGTGAAATCAAGATGCAAAGAAGAGGTAGAATAAGTTCGTTGTGTAGAAATAAAAGTTTGTTGGGGAGAAATGCAAGTGAGTAGTTCAATGTGGGGTGGAAAGACAAACTTTAGAGTCCAACACCCTGGACTTAAATTCTGGCTCCAGCACGTATTAGTTGTAAGGCAATTTCTCTTAGCCTCAGGCACTCAACTTATTTTAGTCCTAATGAGCAAAGGTATAAAGTGTAGAAACACATGATATGTTTAGGGAATGGAAGTAATACTGGGTAGAGTATTTAAGGGGATATTAGGGACAGTTCAAGGAAGGAAGGAAGGACATGTGTGTGCTCGTCCACAATAATTGTGGCAGAAGACAGAATAGGTATGAGGAATTCTTGGAAGACTTGAAGACAGCAGAAAATGGATGGTCATTTTACCTAAAGGAAAACAAGTACAACAACAATAAGATTGACTGCAGTGCACTTTGGAGTAAGAATAGACTGAAGAAGTGAACCTGGAGGAGGCCATCAGGATTGTCCAAGAAAGATAAGGTCAATAATCAGGGCAATGCCTGGAAAAGAAGGAGAGAGATTCCAAAATTATTTCAAAAGTAGATTTGAAAGAATTTGATAGCCAACTGGGGATGTGGGACTGAGTCAAAATGTTCCTCAGGTTTTTGCCCCAGGGACCTGCAATGATGACAATTCCTTTGCAGAGAGAAACTGCAGTTAGTTTAGGTGTGAATCAAGAGTTGAAAACTTGGATGTCAGGGGTATAGTTGACTTTCTGAAAAGTTTGAATGCAAAGGCAAAGAGACAGTGGAGAGTTTGAGTGTCAGTAATCCTAAGGTTCAATTAGGAATGTGAATTTCTTTAGGATTAATCCTTTTCTTTCTTTAGCAGAACCCAAAGTTAATTGTATATTATGGAGTCTTCCTCTCATGCTTACCAGAAACCTTCACTTTTTTTTTTTTCTGGATTAAGTATTTCTTTGAGAACTTGATGAAAGCTATGAATTTCTTTTATCCCCAAGTTTGTGTGTGTGTGTGTGTGTGTGTGTGTGTGTGTGTGTGTGTGTGTTCGTATTGGGGGGATCATAAAAAGACACAGAAAATTTTGCATACAATTTTAGGGAGTTCTTGTATTTTTAGAAGCTCATGAATCCCAAGAATCTACTCTGCATAACTTTTTTAAAACAATGTGTTAATTTTTGTCTATCTATAATTAGCTGCACATCAGGTGCTGTGCTAAGTACCCCACTTATATTAGCTCATTTAATCCTTCCCACAGCATTTCCATGTAGGTATTACATTTCAAACATGGGTGACATGGAGTTAGACTTGCCCAGGGTCACAGAGCTAGTGTGTGGTATAACCAAGATTTGAACTTAGGTCTCCATATTATGGTTATCCAAAGAAACAGAACCCAAAGGATGCATATAAATATGGAAAGGAATTTATTATAAGGAATTGGCCCACATGATTAGGGAGGCTGACAAACCTCAAGCTCTGCAGGGTGAGTGGGCAAGCTAAAGACCCAGGAGAGCTGATACTGCATTTCCAGTCTGATCCCAAAGGACTGAGAACCAAGAGTGCCAATGGAGTAGCTCCAGTCCAAAGGCAACAGGTGTGAGATCCGGGAAAAACCGATGTGTCAGTTCATGTCTGAATGCATGATAAAGCATATGACCCTATCAGGCAGGAGGAATCCTCTTTTACTTGGAGGAGGGTCAATCCTTTTGTTCTACTTAGGCCTTCAACTGATTGGATGAGGCCCACTGCCCATCCAACATTGGGTAGGGCCATCTATTTTACTCCGTCTACTGATGTGACTGATACGTTTACCCCAAACACCCACACAGACCCACGAAAAATAATGTTTGACCAAATCCCTGGGTGTCTGCTGGATCAGTGAAGTTGACACATGAAATCAACCATCACAATCTCTCTGGCCCCAGTTGCAGTGCCCTATATTGTCATTTTTAAAAATACACTCTAATATTTTTCCTAGGTGAACTTCCTGTTTGCTTTCAAACACACCTTACTTAAATTATCCATGTTAGAGCTGCTGCTTTTCCCATGTTTCGTCTCTCTCCCATTACGTTCTCCTAAGTGAAGATTTTAAAGTAAAAACAACTTGAATTCATTCTCTTTGTTTTATCCTCTCTGTATTTTTTCCCCAAGATGATAAACTATCCAAGGAAGTTTCTTTCATTTTGAATGTTGAAAGAGGATTTGTCAGGTAAAAGTGAATCCACAGATACCCACTAGGAGTGCATATCAGGTGTTAAAAGAGTTTTCAAATTCACTGTATGCAATGGAAAATAAGTGCTGTTTTTTGGTAGCACTATTGAAAATTTCAGGTGCCTGCTTAGTATGCAGTGTGTGTGTTCATAAAAAGTCAATGCACGATTTTAAAAAATATATTGTGGATGTTTTTAGGCCATGGAGCAAATCCAAAATAACAGCTGGGATTTTACTTCTCCTGTGGGACTCCTCAAACTCATGAAATTCAGTCCCAAGAAGTCATAACACTCTGTTAGTATGAAAGCCCTGTGAGCAGGAGATTGGAAGCTCAGTTGTCAGAGTACAAAGGAAATGAAAGGGAAGTTGCTCTTTCTCTCCATCACACACATTTTCAGCTCTTCAATAGACTGAACGTATCCATGCAAGCTTGAAAAAGATGATCAAACAATAAAATTAAAGCTTTTAGTTTACAGGGTTTTTTTTTTTTCTTTTCTTTCCTACCAGGTGAGGGAGGTACTAGGAGTAAGAGATTATGTCTTCTTGCCCCTTTATTTTGAAAATTTTACATTGAAAAGGAGATCAAGTGAGGCCACATTTAAGAGTAGGTCTCTTGGCCTACACAATCAACTATGTACACTGGTTAAAGTAAAAGAAATTAAACTAAATTTTGAATTCTATAAACCCAGGCTGCAAAACCTTTCGAGCTACACAAATAACTAGGAAGAATTTATGTTCAAATAAGGACCACAAATTCTTAATATAAGTGAGATGATGTCTATAAACAGTGGCTGTAGTTGTAGCTTCAGTCTTTAAAGGACATTGATTTTCAAATTTAGTAAAGGAGAAAAATAATATATCTTATGTCCTACTGGCTGGTAGATATCTTCCTCATAAAGCTCCAAATAGTGCTATAATTTCCTTGGAATAGATTTTTATAAATGGTGCTTTGAACATAAGATGATTTTAGACAATGAAACCAAGTATTTCAGACTAAGTTCTTTTTTCTTTTTTTATTATACTTTTAAGTTCTGGGGTACATGTGCAGAATGTGCAGTTTTGTCACATAGGTATACATGTGGCATGGTGGTTTGCTGCACCCATCAACCCATCACCTACATTAGGTATTTCTCCTAATGTTATCCATCCCCTAGGCCCCCATCCCCAACAGGCCCCAGTGTGTGGTGCTCCCTTCATGTCCATGTGTTCTCATTGTTCAACTCCCACTTACGAGTGAGAACATGAGGTGCTTGGTTTTCTGTTCTTGTGATAGTTTGCTGAGAATGATGGTTTCCAGCTTCATCCATTTCCCTGCAAAGGACATGAACTCATCCTTTTTTATGACTGCATAGTATTCCATGGGGTATATGTGCCACATTTCCTTTATCCAGTCTGTTATTGATGGACATTTGAGTTGGTTCCAAGTCTTTTCTATTGTGAATAGTGCCGTAATAAACATATGTGTGCATGTGTCTTTACAGTAGAATGAGTTTTAATCCTTTGGGTACATACCCAGTAATGGGATTACTGGGTCAAATGGCATTTTTAGTTCAGTGATTTCATTCTTTTTTCTGGTCTGATATTATAAAGTGATCTCAACAGTATCATGAAAAGGATTCATTAAGGGGCTATTTCCCTGTGGTGATGTGCTATGTGTAGCTCAAGCGAGGTTAAATACCATCATCATCAACTAACAATGATTGCTTACTGTCCCTGGCTCTGGGGATGCAGAGGGGTAAGCCATGGTTCCCCTTGAGAGAGCTCAGGGCCTAGTTGATAACTTAGGCATACGTACAATGATGATACAAGACACTGGATGTTGGTGAACAAGTGTTTAGACAATAAGTATTTCGTGGTAGGAAGGATACGAATCTATCCTTAAGAGGTTCTTTAACTAATCTCACTTGTATAATCCATATAATAATATCTGACTCTTACACACAGAAGAATGCATTAACTTGATCTTCCCTATTAAACTATAATTTTTTTTTTTTTTTAAGAGAGCTTTGTTGCCCAGGCTGGAATGCAATAGTACAATCACAGCTCACCGGGCCCGAGTGATCCTCCCACCTCAGCCTCTTGAGTAGCTGGGATCACAGATGTGCATCACCATGCCTGGCTAATTAATTATTATTTTTTCTTTTTCTTTTGGTAGAGATAGGATCTCACCATGTTGCTCAGGCTGATCTCAAACTCCTGGATTTCAGTGATTGTCCTGCCTTGGCCCCCCAAAGTGTTGGGATTACAGGCATGAGCCACCACACTGGGCCTAATTTTCTTTTTGTATCCTTAGCTTTTAGCCCAGAGTCTATCACATCATAGGAATTTTGCCTATGTGACTTAAAATACTATTAACAGGTGTAAGCTGGAACTTCCTTTCCACTATAATCCATCACTCATCTTGGCAGGACAAGTGCTGATTGCACTGTAACTGTATGAGTATGATTTGGTCCACACAAGGCGTTTATTGCATGGCTTTTCCAGAATGATGCTTGTTAGACCCACAACGGACATATAAATGTTATATAAGCTGCTGTAAAATGTTGTGGTCATTTCTTTGTTGTCAAAAGCTAGGTCTTTGCTTGTATACATACATCAAATGTCTTGGTTATGGCCTGATTGGTCTTGTCCCTTGGGGGAATCAATGGCAAATGCCTTTCTCTATATAAAATTGGCAGGACTAGACCTTGAAACGAGGTTAGGAGCAGACTAAAGCACCCAAGGAGTCTTGTTCATTTTAGGATGAAGGGTGGGCCATTTAAAGGCGACAGGTGTGATGTTCATATTGATTTTCTGGATTTTACTTTTCAAAGAGTCTGGAAAGAAGATTTGAACAGCTCAGACGGGATTTCTACTGATAACCCCCTGGGATGGTTTGACTCTGCCCTTCATTTAGCCCTTCAGTTCCTCTATCCTTGAAGCTTCTGGACCCGAGTCTCTCCATTGCTTAGGAGAGATAGCCATTTGCTTTGGCAGCTGGGCAGTTCTGTAATGACAGACAGCCACCCCGGCCAGCAGCAGAGGCAAACGTCCTCACCCGATAAGACCGCTTATGCAGTGGCAGAGGAAAAGATTCTTTCAGCCTTTTCTAGTTAATGCATTTCTCTGGCAGTATTACTATGTTTCCAAGAGGAGAGGGAGAGAAGGCCAGTGTGAGCCGATGTCCTCAATTCGGGAGAGCAAACTGCAGTTCCTTCAGAGGCCAAAATAAACTGCAGGACACCGAGTCATTCATAGCAGTGCAGTGGTTGGGCCCCAACAACCACAAACCAGTAGTTCAGCCCCAGGGGCCCTAAATTCTTCGGTCCACATCAGATACTCTGGAGGGAGAGACAGGTATTTTCTAGCCAGCCCCCAGGCTTGAGGCAGAGGCAGATGTCATACTCCACAGGACAGTCACCGAGTGACACCTGGAACACTGTCAGGAACCCCTCCTAGCATTACCGTTTTGAAAGCACAAGCAAGAGCCCCATGTCTGGGCAGAATCTTCCAGGCTGTATCACAAAGCTGGCTCCCTCCCACCTGACTCATTTTTCCACCGATTTTCTATGAACCTATGACAAGGGGAAGAAACTAATCATAAAACCTGATCATAAAACCCTTCCTATGCTTGAAGACAGCGATTACATATTCACTCAGCCAAGGTCTCCCTGCATCATTTAAAACAAAAGAGAGTCTCCATTCACGCTCTTCCCACCCTGCCAGGAAACGTATTCCTGGGACCAGCGGCTGACCATCCCAAAAGTTGCTATTTCCCTCAGTTGAGGGCGAAGTTAGCAAATCCGTAGCTGCAAGTCTCAACTTGGGGGAGGGGGCGACAGCCAGGGCGTAGGGAGAGCGGCGCGGAGGAGGGACTAGAGGGAAGGACACTGCCCCTTACTCCATCGAGGTCGTCGCCTAAGCCAGAGGAGCCGCCAGTTTGGGCTCTGGGAGGAAGGCGGGGAGGGAGTGGCGGCCGCGGTGGAGCGGCGTGGGCTCCGCAACAGCGGCTCAGTGCCAGGCTCGGTACCTGGCAGGCCGGGCGCGCCTCGCAGGCCGCCTGGGGCGCGGAGGGTGTGAGCGCGCGCGCCCCCTCCGTGCCCGCTCAGCCTCGCGCGCGTCTCGGGGGAGGCTCCGCCGAGAGGCGCCCAGGGAGCCCGCAACCTCAGTCCTGCTGCCGGAGGAGCTTTGTGCGGCGGCGGCTCCGAGTCCCACCTGCTGGCGGCGGAGAGACAAGGAAGGGGAAGAAGGAGGAGGAGGGGAAAGAGGCGGCGGCGCCAGCCCACTCCTCTCGCCGGCGCCCACTCCCGGGGGCTCCGCAGCCCCCAGCTCTCGGCCTGCACCGGCCCTCCGCCCCCGGCCCGGCCCAACCTCCCGGCCACACAGCGGCAGCAGCCGCTGCAGCCCCCAGACCTGCCCGGCGGGGCCCGGCCCGGCCCGGCCGCCGCCGCCGCCGCCCGGAGCCGCCGGCGAGTTTGAGGGGAGCGCTGGGCGCACGGCGCCGCCTCGATGTGCCCGGGAGCCGCCTCGGCGCCCCAGCTCCGCTGAACAGCCCCGGCGCGGCTACCCAAGAGGACGAGCGAGGAGGCGCGGCGAGCCCCGGAGAAAGGGAGCCAGCGAGAGAGAGCGAGCCCAAGAGCGAGCGCAGGGAGCGACACCATGCCCGGCTGGAAGAAGAATATCCCCATCTGCTTGCAGGCAGAGGAGCAGGAGAGAGGTGAGCTAGGCGGCGGGGCCGGGGAGGGAGGGAAGGGGTCCGGGCCGGGGCCGCCCGGTGCCTCCCTCTCCCCGGCTCCCTCCCGACCCGTCCACCCGCCAACGGGGGAGGGGCGCCGCTCCTTCAGGGCCCGCGGGCGAATCCAGGTGGCGTCTTGCGAACTCTGATTCTTTTTTTTATTTGTTTGTTTGTTTTTTTTGGTGGGGGGGTGGGTTGGGGCGGGCTGGAGGGGCAGGGGGAGAGGGGTGGTGCTGCAGCAGGGAACTTTTCGCTTGGGGAAAGATTTTTTTCTGGCGAGGATGTAGGGGAAACTCCAGCTTCTGCAGGGCCCGCTCGCACGTGGAGCTCCGAGCCGCCGTCTGTGGGGTGGGTGCTTGGGGGTGATGGTGGACAGGGAGGGGGGTTCCTGCAGTGCTTTAAGTGACTTTTCAAACTTTCCTCCACCTCCTGCGGCCACCCTCGCGCTGTCCCTGACTCTGGCTGGGCTGCGACGGCATTGCCAACCCAAAGTTGCTGGAGATTCATAAAGAAGGAGGAGGAGGAGAAGGAAAAGCGTGGGGGAGGCAAGGGGGGCGCTGCCGCAGGTCTGTGGAGGGGGAGAGAAGAGGGAAAAGGTTGTCCCCTCGCTCAGGGTCTGGGGCTAGGAGTGACTGCTTGGAGATGAGTTATGCCCCAGCGCAGTCCCCTCTGTCAGTTTAATACCGCAGGACTGCGGGCTTTTCGTAATTACTGTCTATTTTCTTTGCAAAAGGCGGCTCTCTGTGCCTGGTGCCTTGCAGACCTTTTGTGCTTCAGCTTGACAAGTGTGCTGTACACTTTGCTTTTAAGTGACTTGCGGAGAGGAAAGTTGAAGAGCCTTTTGCACCTTAAAGGTTTGGTTCTGTTGAGGTCATTTCATGGTGTTTGGATTGTGCAGAGGTTGGCCAGGGAGTTCAGCTTGGTAACCTGGATATGCTGTACTGAGTGCACCAGAATTTCCCATACAGGCCCCATGGGGCTAGAGGGGTGTGTGCACGGTGGCTCTGCTAGCATCCAGAGGAACGCTGGCTGGCAAGGTCCACCAGGGTTTATCCTTTTGCTTCTTCTACCCTGTCCTGTCCTGGCTTCGAGGAAGGTGCTTTAGAATTGGATAGGTTTCAGGATGCAGGGGCTGCATGGGCTGTGGCAAACAGCCAGTGTTGAGGTTAAGTGGCGCAGCGTGGGTAGGTGGGCGAGGAAAGCAGGAGGAGGCCAGTCTGGTGTGTGAAGGCAGAGTTGTCAAGGGGGTTTAATCCAGCAGTTTGGTGAGCTGGTATGGACGGTGGCTTGGTTATTGGGCAAACTAAAAGTTTCAAGCGTTTGAATAACACTTACTACTGAAGAACCAATGTACAATTTCCAGTTTTTCTCTAGGTGGCACAACCTGTCTTTGGTTTGTATCCTGCTTAATGACTCAGGGAATTCATCCCTTTTTAAGCACTTCCTTATTAGATATGTGCATTCATTTTCCAGCACACTTTCTGGCAGGTGACCTTACGTTTACCCATTCAAAAGGCACCCCTGCTTTGGGAATGCTTCTGCTTCTCCCTTTAGTAAATCATATCTTTAAACTTGCAAATAGCAGTACCAATAATTTATAACCAGGTAAAAGCACTACATGAAAGCATTCTGCCAAGCATGGAGTGACTGTCCTATCAACTAAATGTCACAATGTACTTGGCATTAAATGTATCAGTTTGCTTAAAAAAAATCACCATGCTTCCGACAAGTTTTATCAGAATGCCGAAGTGGGTAGATTTTCGGATTGTGACAAAATGTACTTGTATGTCTTTTGGAAATATATGGTAACATTGAAAGATGATTGTCTAATCTGCTTGGTGGAGATAAGACTGAAATTCCTCAGAGCATAAAAATCTGAGTAAGAAATTGAGTGTTCTGCCTTATCTCCCCCAATAGGAGAAAACAGGAAATGTTTCTTACTTTTTGCTTTTTTTCACTTTAAAGGTTTCTTCTTTCTCACTTTAGTTATGAGATGCTTTTCTAAATAATTAGTATTTATTTTTGTTTGTTTGGTTGTAGCATTTCTTTTTGAAGTCCTGCTTCTTTTGGAATGGACAAATATATGATTTTGTTTCTTTCACAATTTCCTGTCCAACTGGTGTTTTTGTTTCAATCGTGTGTGTGTGTATATATATACACACACACATATATATACATATATTAAATATGTATTTAAATAAACTGAGCTGCCTATGTGACTTTTAATGCATATATCAGAGGACATTGTTTGAGCTTGGCTTATCCTTTTGGATGAATTTAGTGTAAAGAGATGAGGGATGTTTTCTATTTGTATTTCAGGTCAGATTGTGTTAAGCTTTTCCCTTGACCCTTGAAATTCTAAGTGATTCAAATAACGTTGAATTGGATTCTTCTAAATATACACAAAAAGATTAAACTGTCAGGTTGGTCAGGAAGATAATGAACATGGAACAAATACATTTTAAATTTTGTCTTGGGTTAACATTAACCAAAAGGTCAATTTCTAATATCTTACTATTAAATTCTAAGGTTGGTTGTGCTCATCTAAACCACTGCTCTTTCCACATTCCCCACAACCCCAATCTACACGTAAACGTTCTAAAACCCATTATGGAGACTACTCTAGCGTAACATTTTTTTCATGTAGATTTTATTTAGTAAAATCTCTTCTTGAGGTGTAATGCAAATTAATACAAGATGCTAGCTTCTTTGAGGACCACATATTTGAAGGAGTATGTATCTTAACCTTATTCCCAAAAAAGAAAAAAAATACCAATCTCAATTCACGTACAAAAAGAGGCTTGGCTGTTCTATATAATTTCATGCCATATCTACATAAACCATTCATAACTTGGGTTCATCTTGAAGGCCTGTGTCAAAATGATATTAAGTAAGTTATTGCTATGGCATGCAATGCTGAGCAGAGAAACCATAACACATGGCTTGTTGCAGTAAATGCAGTCACTTCGAAAATGACATGTTAAGACTTACTGATGTACGCTGACATACTATTAAAATTCAGAACACATTTCTCCATCTTCCCCACTACCCCTGATTTTCTGCCTGATCTGCTAAACCCAATCCATTTAGAAGCCACTTAATACACTTTGGGGTAAATGTTTTAGGAGAAGAGAAATGTTTCTGAAAACTGTCCTGTTTAATATCTCTTCCAATCAAATTAAATTAAGTAACGTATTCGTCGTTTTACATCTGCTTATTAGCTGATCATGTGTAATAGGAATGCGGTTGTTGAGAAAATTCTTAGTATAAAGAGATAAATGCTTCTGTAATTAAGGATGCTTTTCTTTTGCCTGTACCATACCTTTCTTACTTGTGTGGCTTTGATTAGTAAACGTTTATTGTGTTTAATAATGTATAGTTAGGATAGAAAATCAAACATAATGCTTGGAAAGATTATTTATCTGTTTCTGCAAACATACTTCTTGATATTTTTATTATTGAGGAAAAGAGAAAAATATTAATTTGTATTTTCTCATTTCCTTTGCTTTTATATTTAGATTTAACACATATATATAAAAAACTTAATTATATAGATGTGTTAAGGGCATTTCACACTAGCATATACATTCACCAGGGGAAAACACATGCATTTTTTATAGCACTTCACCCCTTTGCCTTTTTGTTCTTCTTACAAGTTTTGGAGGTCTGCAGAGGAAACTGAGAACTTCTCTTTGGATTTCTCTTTTAGAAATTATTATTTCTTGTCAGGGTCTCGCTCTGTCACCCAGGCTGGAGTGCAGTGGTGCAATCACTGCACACCGTAGCCTGTACCTCCTGGGCTCAAGAGATCCTCCTGCCTCAGCCTCCCAAGTAGCTGGGACTACAGGCATGTATCACCATGGCTGGCTAGTTTTTTCTTATTTTATTTTTTGTGGATATTTGGATCACTTTAGATATAAATAAAGAGCTTTTATAAAATATCTATGAGAAAGCACAGGGAACTTAAGGAGTAGACCTTTACTACAACCTTGGCCTGGTTCATTTCCCATACCACCCATATCATGAGGAGATCTGGTGACCCTAGCCACAACCTCCTTAACAAAAAGTCCAATTTGGAATTTGACTTTTGCGTAAGGAACAAAGTAGGGAAAAGACAAGAAAGCAAAGACATCTAGGGCCTGCTTTGTTTCAGGCACCGTGTTAGATGTTTCCCATGCATTATTTGGTGCAATCCTTATAACATGCCTGTAAGCTAAGTGTTATTATTCGTCACCCTGTCAGATGGGGAAACTGAGGTTCAGAGAGCTAATGAATTTGCCAGAACTTATAAAGCCAAGACTTAGGGCATTCATTTCTAAAGAGATATTTAAAAAGAAGTCAAGTTATATTTCCTGAGGTGAAGTTTGTAGAATTTTATTAACATTATAACATTTTTCCCTTTTGGGCAAAATTCTAATAAACTGCCATCAAATCTTTCATTAGGAATTCATTAGAGAGTTTTCTTAGTTACGTATACTGGGAAAACACTTCTACAGTATATTTTGGACTTTTGACAACGATTTTGCAAGGTAGGTGAGTTAATTAACAATAAGGATTGGAACCTCAACATATTTCTAAGTTGAATTATTTGACTACACTTGAAGTAACTCATTTAAGTGAATGGGTTTTTTCCACCAAAGACTTGCCATTATTGCATATTTTTCCTTTTTTTTTCAAAGCGTATTTGCCATGAAGGCAGGAATTAACAAGAATTAAGTGTTCTTCCTTACTGTGAAAAACTGGGAAATGATTGTATTCTTAATAGCCATTGCATATTTGTCCTTTGCCAACATTTTATTTAATTAAAGCCAAAATCTGAACTCTGGCTACCTAACAGATGGCCCAGTGGTCAAATAAAGAGGCATCAGATAGTGCTTTCTTCTACAGCAACCTGATTGCTTTCGTTCGTGAAGAAAAAGAAATTTCAACTGATATTAGTAAAAGAATTTGAGAATTGACTCTTATGGATTTCAAAACTGTTACATTAAATGCTGCAGATGGCTGACTATTAAAGGCATTTAGGATTTGATTCATTTATTTTCAATTAAATTATAATAGTAGCTAGTAATACAAAATACAAGAGTGATAGTAATACAAAGTAACATGTCTATCAGAGAGAACGATTCAAATGCAAAGCCAAACGCTGGATTTGAATCTCTTGTTTTATCTTTTATTGAAGTTTATTTCTTCTGAAATTGAAAAGATTCTTAAATATAAATATAAAAAATCTATTCATACAAATTTTCTTATTCAAGAAATAAGAATACCTACTTGTTTAGGTATGTCAGTGGCCAAAGGGTGCTATCAGCTTTATGGGAAAATTAGTGATCTTCAAGTATATCTGCATATTAAAAGCACCTGATTTAATTTCTTACCACCTTTCATTTCAACAGTGACTAAACTTTAAGCACCAAGTGAGGTCATGAATAGAATGCAGAGAAGATATGGCTTGTATCCTAGATAGATTCCTTAAGTGCCAGCACAGTGGTTGATTAGGTATTTGAGGTCCAAATGGCATTGGGTTTAAATTCAGTCTGGCACTTATTAACTCTAGGGGCTTTTTAACTTTTCAAAGCCCTTGTTTTCTCTACTTTAAGTTGAGGACAAGAAACATCTATGTTATGTGAGGATTAAATGAAATTAACAAATGTGGAGGAATGATAGTACCTTGCAGACGGTTTGGAGTTCAGTAATGGCAACTACTATTTTAATGGTATATTGATATAGGTCTGTTAACACCTTAGGAAATCCTGATGATGAAACAATCAATCAATAATTTTTATTCTTTAGAAACCTCATAAAGCATTTTTAAAAAGTCTAATGTTTTGTGAAAAGCTACACTGAAACACAGAACTTGATGCAGCCAAGGTCTTTGGTGTATTCTAGCCCAGCTCTCATGAAAACAAAGCATCTAGTGTAGAGAGAGAAATGTACCCAAGACCACACTTCATACACTTAGCAAATGTTAGTATTGAGTACCAACTGCCAAAGTGCCATGATGGGATGAGAAAATAATGGTTTCCATTTTAAAGGAGATTGTTAAGTATAGTTATAGAGTCATGGGCTATGACAGATAACTCCAGGATAGCTTCTCTACTCTTGTACAGATTAATGCAGAGGAAACAGAGAAGAGGGGTTGATTGTGCTGGGGTGGGTGGGAAGAAAGAAGTTTCTGAAGACATCTGTCAGAGGAGGTGGCATAGAGAAAGTGTTAAAAGACTTGAAGGAAGGGGAGGAGATTAGAGAGTTGGGAGGGGATAGAAGGAAAGGTATTTCAGGCAAGGAGCATGGTGTATTCCAAAGCATTGTGAAATGAGACATTCTGGGAACCATGACTGGTTTCTTAAAGGGGATGGAGTGTAGAGTATGAACATACTTATGAGCATAGAATATGAATATTCATTTCCCCCATGGGACGAGGAATGGAGCTGGATGGGAGCATTAGACTAGAAAGGGCCAGATTGGAAAGGGCTTCATATGCCAGATTAAAGAGTTTGATTGTATCTGGCAGGCGATAAAGAATTGATAGGCTTCCAACAGAGGAGTGTCGGGATCAGATTTTTGTTTTAGAAAGCTCATCTTGGCAGCATAGAGGAAACATCTGAAAAGGGAAGGACTTGTAAGGGAGGGAAGCAGGTGGGAGGCTACTGCCCTGTTTCAGGCCATGCAGAGATACTCAGGAGATGGACTTGGTGACCAGGTAAATGTAGGAAATATGAAGAGTGTAGATCTCTGGTTCAGGTACTGGTTAGAATCAGAATTGTATCTTGAGACCCAGTATCTTGATACAGAGCCTGGTATTTTTTTCTATCACATATTGCCTTTTTTATTGCCTCACTCCCCCCATCAATTTAGGGGAGAAAGTAAACATAATGTGGTAGAATAATATAAAAATAAAGAACCACCGAAGTGATGGACTACCAGACTGTGCCATGATGATAGCTTATTGTGCAATAGCTTTCTTCTTTTATTTATATACAATTTATATTACCTACTCCTAAAGGAAAAATAATTATCCTGTACATTTATCTCCTAAAACTAATTTAGAATTTTACGTGAGTTTTTAAGCTGAAAGAGAGGGAATGGTTGTACTGCATTTATTTTTTAGATTTATCTTCCCTGGTAATGCAATTGGGTAGGTTTTTAAATTTATTATTTTCTGAAAACAACTAAGTACTCTGTGAATAAATTTTAATATACTTCTTATACTATACTCAAAATCAGAAAGCTGGAGTTTTTTTAAGTACTCTCAGCCATTTCCTCTGGCTATTTGGCCTAGGTATAGACCGACCATCTTGACTTTGACTTTCTCATCTCTAAAGTAAGGATGATTCTTGGCATACTGACCTTCCGGGGTTATACTTGGAGGTAAAAGCTATTAATGTAACGTTATTATAGTTATTATATCACAAAGGTTAGAAGTTGGTGAAAGACAGAGGGTCTTCAGGTACATTTGTCTATTAGCAGGCCATCTCTGGATGGGGGCATTATTTGGATAACTCCTGTTTCATAAATTAGAAATTTTTATTAAAAAATTTCAATCCCTAGTCTTCCAAAATGAAGTTCAAACATGAGGTTCCCCTTTGGACTCCCATTTATAACAAAATAACTCAAGTGATGCAACAAAGTTACAATGCATGCAATGTTGCAGTTACCCAAGGCAGCCTCATTTCTGGCTGCAGCTGGAAAAGTCCAGCTCAAATACCGAGTGGGCTCTGCCACTCCCTGGTGTTACTTATCTGCTTCTTTCAGTCCAGGCTTCTGACAACCCAGATTCCAAAAGATCATTATTCTCAATTAAAATGATGTTTGGAACCTTTTGAAGGGAGAAAAATATCTTGCAGATCTCCACTGCCAACATCATTTTTTTTTTTTTTTTTTTGAGACGGAGTTTCGTTCTTGTTGCCCAGGCTGGAGTGCAATGGTGAGATTCCTAGCTCACTGCAACCTCCACCTCCTGGGTTCAAGAAGTTCTCCGGCCTCAGCCTCCTGTGTAGCTGGGATTACAACTTTGTACCATCACACCTGACTAACTTTTTTGTATTTGTAGTAGAGACGGGGTTTCACCATGTTGGCCAGGCTGGTCTTGAACTCCTGACCTCAGGTGATCTGCCTACCTTGGCTTCCCAAAGTGCTAAGATTACAGATGTGAGCCACTACGCCTGGCTAACGTCATTTGTTTTTATTATACTACTGAAATATGTACTAACATATAACTACATGTAAACTCCTGATGCTTATAGCTCTCATACAACTACAAAGCCAAAACAGATTTTACAGAAGAAAAATAAACAAAGCTACCCCCCAAAATCAGCTATATGCAAATCAACAACATTGATTTCATATGACTTGATGTTATTTGCCTGAGACTAAATTCTCTCTTGCAGTGTGAATATGGTACTTGCTGCTGTGGAAAGTAATAACATCACTTTTTTCTAGTCAAACTCTGATGGAATCTTAGTTTAACAGTCTGATATCACTTTGTCTTTCCTAGGCATGAACACATCATTTACATGTGAAGTCTTCTATTCTCATTGGTCTATTACAAACCATTGTGATCCTAAATACAAAACCCAGTATTAGCACTGAAAGTGGTGGTGGTATTAGGCTACATGCAGATCTGCATTTGTTCTTCTTATACTCTTTGTAATGAAGGGCTGTTTTTTTCCTGTCACAGGCAGATACGGGGTCCCATAGCACCATGCACTTGGTGAAACTCACTACCTAAGTTTGACTGCTCCTGTTCTTATCCTCTTCAATGAGATGAACTCGCTAGTCACAGACTTGGATATGGCAATGTCAAATTGCTATAGTGTTTGTAAACACCCACCCTCATTTTCAGTACTTATGTAACCTTGGGCAGGTAATAAACAGTTTCTTGACTGGCATGGTCCATAGAGCACATTTCGAATAGTACTGGTTTAGAGTATACTTATGTAACTGAGGTTGTACATGATGGTTCAGAAGGGTGGGTATGTGTGTATGTGTGTCTACAAATTTACACACTACTTTTAAGATATACAAATGAAACATAATGTTTCCCATAACTGCTTTTACCTTGCCTTCAAGTTTCCCTTCCCACTGAAAAGGAAAACATTTGATCTTGTCAATTAACACGTTAGTCTCTAGTTTAAAAACTCATTTTGGGTTCTCTAATTTCTCAAGGGTTTTCCCTTCCTTTGTTCCCAAGATGACATGTGAGTGAAGGGGAAAGGTTAGTATCCTCATTGCCCTTGGTGAAGGGCATTTCATTCATTGTGTGACCCTCACTGTGTCTACTGCTCTGGACTTGGCACATTTGGTGACTGGGTGTTGTGCCCTGGTATCCACTGAAATGAGACTGCTCCTATTTGATCTTTTGAATGTCATCTTGGCGGCTCATTTGGACTTCCTGAACCTCGCCATTGTGTCTAGTTGTGAGATCCTTGTGGTTTGCAATCTTCTACCCAGGCCTTTTCTAGGTACTTGTCCTATCAGTATTTCTGTATCTGTCCTGGTAGCCAGAGAGTACTTAACTGTTTTCTCTGAATCATGATGGAGTTTGTGGGATCTTGGGAGGTGTGCTCAACCCCACCTGTCTTAGTCAGCTTCTGCAGATATTACCACTCTATGGTCCAATACCATGTTGACTGTGGCATGTGCCACATAGGGGACCTTCATGCTAGGTGATAAGGGTCATTGGCCACAGTGTTCTCTAAATCCCTCAAAGATACACAGATGTTAGTTTTTCTTTCCTTTTGTACTCATCAAGGAGTTTTGAATCCTTGAAGAGTATCAGACACTTACATCTGATCTTTTGCTCCTCCTTCCCTTTTATCTCTTTCTCTGCTGTTCCATATCTGAAGTGGTTTAAGTTTCTTGAAAACTTAAAACTGTAAGGAGCAGGGATAAGGAGGATGACTGTATGATAAAGCAGAAGAATCCTGTTCCTTTGCCAGGTGGACTCTTCTCCATATGATTTGAACATCAGCAAAGAAAGAAATAGAAATGGTCAAACAGCTTAGAGATGACATCGCTTGAGGCTGGCAAGTAGTTTTGAACAGCACCTTCTACTAGCCTTCCTTGCACATAAACTTTTCTCACTTAATAGTTTTACTAGAAATCTGCCCTTTGTATTTCATTGGCAAACGTATGAACACAAGAACCGACATATTTCTTCTCATAGTCAGTAGTGTAATTGCAGTGTGAATTTACTGTTAGGTGTTGATGTATTGATAAAGTGTACTCTGTATTTTGAATAAAAATGTTTAGAATAGATCACTACATATACTCAAGACTTCTTGTGTGAATTTATGTTAGAATTAATAATTCTCTTCCTTTTATTGTTGCAGTGTTTCTTTTTCACTTTCATTTATTTTCTGAATATAGACAATTGAAAATCTGATATACAGTTTGACATCACAAATGACTAGGATTTATGTCTTTTTAAGGCACAGTTCATCATTTGAGAAAGGTACTGATTGTAGTTTTCACCTGTTGGTACATTAAAAATGCAATGATGATAAAACAGTAGAAAATAACATAGGAAGGTGATAGGTATTTATTTGTTTATTCTGGTTATATAATCTGTGAGTTTTTTCCTTCCTTCATATCTTATGATGTCTAATATTTATATCTACTATTACTGTTACTCACAAATTCCGTTGCAAACCACTGAGGGGAATACACTAATATCCTCATGAAATCAAACTTAGATAGTTACAGATAGTCAGAAGGATTTTCACATTGTCCTCTTCGTGTCAGGATTGTTAACTAAAAAGAAAGTGCCTTTTAGAATTACATTTTACAGATGAAATCAAGTGTTTCTTTTTACATGTATAATTTTCTAGTATGTGCAGAGCACATTTTCATTAAACGAAAACCTTGAACAAGGCAATATAAATTTAGTTTCTTTGTTACCATTTCACATTTTCTCCCTATAATTTTAGTTATGAGAATGAAAATTTGCCAGGCTAGAATCAGACACCTGTAGTGCTGCATCTGCTGCGAAAGCACCTCATCTGGCTTTGTTAGTGAGCCTGAATGCTGATATACATATAAGATACCTGCCACCAAAGGGTAGCCCTGTTTTTTTTGTTGTTGTTATTGCTCACAGTCATATAAAATGATGAGAGTAGCATTGGCTCTATACTCAGTAAATGCATTTACTCAGACCCCTACCTTCCCAGACCCTAATGATCATACTGAGAAAATAAGGAAGGACTGTGTACTAGTCTTCCCAGGTTTCCACAGTAAAATACTATATGCTTAAACAACAGAAGTTTTATTTATTTATTTATTTATTTATTTATTTATTTTTTTTTTTACATTCTTGGAGGCTAGAAATTCATTATCAAGGGGCCAGCTTCCTAGAGGGCTTTACCTTTGGGTTGCAGATGACTATCTTCCTGCTGTGTGCTCACATGGCCTTTTCTTGGTAGGTGTAGTGCAGAGAGAGTGGGGAGGGGAGTGAAAGCCCTCTGGTGTCTCTTCTTCTAAGGACACTAATCCTATCAGATCAGGGCGCAGCCTTATGACTTCATTTAGCCTTCATTACTTCCTTAGAGACGTTTAATCTTCAAATGCAACCACACAGGTGGTTAGGGATTCAATGTATGAATTTGGGGGCCACATAAACATTCAGTCCAGCCAGGCACAGTGGCTCACGCCTGTAATTCCAGCACTTTGGGAGGCCGAGGCGGGCATATCACTTGAGGTCAGGAGTTCGAAACCAGCCTGGCCAACATGGTGAAACCCCATCTCTACTAAACGTACAAACAATTTGCCAGGCATGATGGTGGGCACCTGTAATCCCAGCTATTCAGGAGATTAAGGCAGGAGAATCGCCTGAACCAGGGAGGTGGAGGTTGCAGTGAGCCGAGAACATGCCATTACACTCCAGCCTTGGTGACAGTGTGAGACTTCATCTCAAACAAGCAAACAAACAAACAAAGAAAACAGAACAAACCATTCAGTCCATAGCAGGCAGATTATTCAGTAGTGTATGTAATGCTCTTGTAAATTTCATCTCTCATTGTTTAGAAATTGATCCTTTTGAACGGATGTTGATGGGCTGGTTTTAAAATATGGCTTTCAAAATTTTGGGGAGAGTTTTCCCCTTGAGTGTCTATGTCTCCTTCATTTGAACTGGGCAGGCTTGTGGCTGATTAACAGGTAGAAAATGCTGGAGGTGACACTGTATGACTTCTGAGGCTGGTATGCAAAAGTCAAAGCAGCTTCCCCCTTGCTAGCGGGAACACTTGTTCCTGGAATCCTGAGCTACCATGCGGCTCTGATACTTCCAACTACACTGAAGCCGCAGTGCTGTGAGGAAGCCAGTTCACATGGAGAGGACATGTGTGGGTGCTCTGGTTGACAGTCCTGGTCTTCCAGTTTTCCTAGCCCAGGCACCAGGCAAGTGGTTAAATGAGCCTTCAGATGATTTTAAGCCCTGGTTGTTGAACCACCCCAAGCTTTGAGTCTTCATAGCTAAGGCCCCAGACATCATGCAATAGATGCTAGATATGTTCACTGTGTCCTGTCTGAATTCATGACCATGGAATTTATATGCAAAATGAAATCATTCTTAAAAGGAAGCTATGTTTTGGGATAATTTGTTACACAGCAAGAGTAACTGGAATAGACATGGTATGGCTCCTTTTTGGATCCCTTATCCCCCCCTTCTACTATACTGTCAAGAACTCATTGTCTATTATCAGCAAAATCCCTTATATCCTCAGCCTCTTCCATTAACTTCCCCTTCACCTTCTTGCCGTAATTGAAACTTAGCTCCCCATTAGAGAGATCATTCTTGGTGATTTCAATATTCATATGAATTGTCCTTCCAATTTCTTGGTTTCTCAGTTCTGTGTTGTCCTGTCATTCAGTTGTTATATCTGGCTGTACCTAGGGTCCTCACTCCTGTAGACACACGCTAGACCAACTGTCCTCTAAGTGTGGTCCAGTGGCTTCTGGGGGTCTCTAAATACTTTCAGAAGGTCTATGAGACCAAAACTATTCTCCTAATCATATAAAAACATTATTTGCCTTTTGGACTTTTATTCTGTTATGAGTGCACACTAGTTTTTCAGAGGCCACTAAAGGAATTTGTTCTTGTATATTCTTGCATTTTAAACTTTTCTGTTTTAATTTCTAATATGGTAAATATTGAGAGGCATGACCAAAAACTTTTGGGCATCCTCAGTAACTTTTAACAATGTAAAGCAGTCCTGAGACCCAAATGTCTGAGAGCTGCTGCCCTAGACTTTGCCATTACCAATAACTACAACCCTGTCTTGTGTCATTTTCAAGCATCCTGTTCTTATGTCACTTAGAAAGTAGAAGAAATTAGAAGACAACTTCTGCTTCACCTGTGGCCATATAGTCTGTCTTCACTGCTGTGAAGCCGAATGGTGTACCCTTACCCAAGGTTAACCCTCCACTTGTACACCACATCCCATTCCCTCCGGCCCACTCCAGGAGCAGCTCCAGCATATTTTCCCCTCTCTTCAGCATGACCAGGGTCTCCTTCTCTACTGGATTATTTCCAGCATACAAACATGAAGTTATTTCACCTACTTTAAAAAACAGGGGTCTCTTTATCCACAATTTTCCTAGTTACTGCTTCAGTTTTCTGCTTCCCTTAATAGCAAAATTCCATGAGAGATTTGCCTGTATTAACTCCATAGTAGTTCTTATTCTCTCTTGAACCTACTCCAATCAGGTTTTTGTGCCCTGTTCTGTTTCCTATGAAGAGAACCAATGACCTCTACATTGGTAAACCTAATAGCCAATTTCCAATCACGTATTACTTGACTAGTAGGCAGCATTTGAGATAATTAGTCTCCTACTGTAAGTACTTTATTCAGTTGGCCTCTGGTCTATCATACTATCCCGCTTTTCTTCCTTCTTACTGGCCACTCCCTCTTGGCCTCTGTTGGTGTTTTTTCCCTCATGCCCCTGATTTCTACATATTGGAGTACTACAGGGTTTGACTATTTTTTTTTTTTTATACGAAGTCTTGCTCTGTCACCCAGTCTGGAGTATGGTGGTGTGATCTTGGCTCACTGCAACCTCTGCCTCCTGGGTTCAAGCAATTGTCCTGTCTCAGCCTCCTGAGTACCTGGGATTACAGGTGCAGGTGTGTGCCACCATGGCTAATTTTTATATTTTTAGTACAAACGGGGTTTTGCCATGTTGGTCAGGCTGGTCTTGAACTGCTGGCCTCAATCTGCCCACTTCGGCCTCCTAAAGTGCTGGAATTACAGGTGTGAGCCACTGCGCCTGGCCCCCAGCTCTAGTGTTTTTTTTTTTTTTTAGCAGCACCTGACAAACTATTTACTCATTTATTTGTATACTGTATATGCCTGCTGTTTATTGTTAATGGAAGCCATTTGAAGGCAGGAATTTTTATCTGTTTTGTTACTGCTGTATCCCCAACACACAGAAGAGTGCTTGGCTCGTAGTAGGTGCTTAGTAAATATCTGTTAAATAAATTAAGTCTCTCAGGTTGTGTTACTAAGAGGGTGAGAGAAATGATTTGCAGATGATGATATAGTTGTGTTCACTTTTAAGATTTCCATTGCTTTTAAGGTTTACGTTTGAGCTTTAAGCATCTTGATTTCAGAGGAAGAAGAATCAGGAACAATTTATATTCCATATCTTGCCTGGTCTTCCCATTGTGGATGAAGAATTGGGGACCTAAATAAACTTTATCTCCTCTCCTGCCACAAATAGGTAGCTGGCTGGTAAGCAGTGAATTTCTCTTTCACCACTGGCAATCAATAGAGTGGTCCTTGAAGACTATCTTTTAATGTCTAAATTTTCAAATTATTTCTGCTAAAATATACCTCTGTTGAGGATACACATGATTTTTAAAATTTTTTTAATTTTAATTTTTTAAATTTATCTTTTTGAGATGGAGTCTCTGTCTGTCTCCTAGGCTGGAGTGCAGTGGCACGATCTCGGCTTACTGCAGCCTCTGCTTCCCAGGTTCAAGCGATTCTCCTGCCTCAGACTCCTGAGTAGCTGGGATTACAGGTGCACACCACCACGCCTGGGTAGTTTTTTGTATTTTTTTTGTTAGTAGAGATGGGGTTTTGCCATGTTGGTCTTCAGCTACTGACCTCAGGTGATACACCCACCTCGGCCTCCCAAAGTGCTGGGATTACAGGCATGAGCTACCACACCCGGCCCGAGGATACACATGATGTTTTAAAGTGGAAAAACAGTAGAGGAATGTTTTGCAGTGAAAATCTTTGTCTCAATATTTATTCTGACATACGATTTTTGTGTTAGCAATTGTGTCATAATCTTATTTGTGTCCACATTGCCTGCTATGGGGCAAGACATGGTGTACATGTTTAATATTTGTTAAGTTAATGAATAAATGGGATAAAATGAGTTCACATTTTAAAAAATAAGGTAGGAAAGAGATATTCTATACTTGTATATTCCCAAGGTATCTGCTTGGTTTCTCTCCTTATCCCCCAGCTTTGGAATATCAGAATAACAATTTTATGACTCTACTACATTTTTAAAAATGCCTGGCACAGCATTCCTCAGGCATTCATTCAATACTTGTTGACTGAGTGATCTACCCTTCCTCCTGCAGACTATTTAACCTGAGGGAGACTCCTGAATGAATCAAAGGCCCCTCATGGATTCCTCATCATGGAACTAGTCAGTTAGATCTGGGATATATGCAGTGGATGAAGAATGAATATTCACTGTTATAATTTTTTCCTTCTGTTATGGGAAAACAGTCTAGGAAACTTGATTTTAGGATAGAGATTTGGGCTTTAAGAATCTGAGTTGGATTCTAAGTCTCAACTCCTACACTAAGTGGTTCTGTAGATTTGAACATTCTATTTGACTTCTCAAGTTCTTCCTTTGTAAAATAACCATAGTAATACCTACTCTTCAGCGTTGTTGTAAAGATTCTTTTCTTTTCTGTTTCCTTCCTTCCTTCCTTCTTTTTTTTTTTTTTTGATAGAGTCTCGCTCTCTCGCCCAGGCTGGAGTGCAGTGGCATGATCTCTCGCTCTGTCCCCTGGGTTCATGCCATTCTCCTGCCTTAGCCTCCTGAGTAACTGGGACTCCAGGCACCCACCACCACGCCTGGCTAATTGTTTTGTATTTGTAGTAGAGATGGGTTTCGCCGTGTTAGCCAGGATGGTCTCAATCTCCTGACCTTGTGATCTGTCTGCCTTTGCCTCCCAAGGTGCTGGGATTACAGGCGTGAGTCACTTCGCCCGGCCTGTTGTAAAGATTTTAAGACTATCTGTAAAAATACCTGTCAAGAGTGGGCCACCAGTAATGATAGCTAAATATAGAATAGTAAAATTTAGACAATAATGTAGTAATTACAAGATCCTATACAAAACAATGTCCAGGTTTTCATGTTATTACGGATGATGCAGTAACCTGAGGGTCATTTTACAAGGTGAGTTCCAGGATGTTTGGGGATCCCTGTGTCTCATGAAGATGGTTGGGGAGGGGGGGACGTTTGCTGGTTTCTCATGCTAAAACAAATATTTGGTAACACAATAACTTCTTGTTAAAAATATTTGAAAAAATGATTATGAATATAACCCAGAAATTTATCTAGGCTAAGCTGTGTCAGACTTAAGGCCTCCAAACATGTCATAGAATAATATGTACCTGGATAGAAGGATTGATTTTAAAGAATATGCCTCTATTTGTTTTGTTGCCGATATGTGATTCAGCCTGACATCAGACTCTTAGGTCACAATTTTCCAGTTCTCTTCCTGTCAGTGACGTCATTTGATGAATAGCTTTGTGCAATGTGAGGCTTTCAATATATGTTAAACCAAGACAATAGAGATACTAACTAAACTGTTTTCTTTCAGTATAGAGAACCTGCAAAGATGTGATGATTTGGATTTTGTTTCAACAGTTCAACTAATAGCTGATGAATAAAAACAAAACAAAACAAAAAACAGCAAAGCTTCTTTCTGATCTGAGGTTGTGGCAAACCTAACCTGGGATCTGAGGGGATGTGTTTTACCAGCTCAGATCTCCTCTGCTGCTGGAACCTTGCGTTATTTACAGCCATTAGGAGCTCTCTGGCTTCCACTCCACTCATGACTAGCTTTTCCTCTTTGACCCTGCTGTATTATTGTCTAGCCCAGTTCAGCTGAATATTTAAACACAAAACGTAGAGGGAACCCCTTCCTGGGGATTGCTTTGTTACTGAGGTCTCTGCTGGTGGTTCCTTCCATTTGATACTCAGTCTCAGTCACAGTAGGATTACAGAATCTGTTGCCAGAGTATCAATCTACATGGGTGCTACACATTGCTGAAAAAATCAGGAACATGGTGCTAGTTAATTCAAGTCTTCATGTAAAACTACTTCTACCATAGTGGACATTAAAAAAAAATCCCTCTGCAAAGTGCATTGGCCCTGCTTCTGGTAGATGAATGTTGAACAAGTAGCCTATCTAGGAAGCAAGTTATTAGCATCCATGGACATCCCACAGGTTATAGTCCAGCCCCAATCTTGGTGGTTGGGACTGATGTTGCTGCCAAGTCCCTCTGTTTCATGTTCAGGCTCTGCCTGTGTTCCTGGTGTCTGGTACATGATTTTTCAGGATGCTGACATTTACTTCTTGCCCACAATATCAGATAGGCTAAGTCTTGCCAAAATCTTTGAATGTCTTCTGCTGGTCTGTCTCTCCCCCATTGTTCTTTTACTATGTCCCAAGTGCATGCTTTGTCCAGTATCTGCCTAGGTCTCAGGATACTGATTTTAGCTTTTCACTAGGTCCTGACATTCCCCTAGTTTCCTCTTACGTTTCTGGACATGCCAGACAAACTCTGACCTTAGCTTCTGTGAAAACTGGTACCTGCAGAATTCCTCAGTGTGTGTTTATATGAAAGTTCATTGTGCCTCTGGATTGTGGGTGAGTTGAGGAAAAGGGGCAAAGCAGTGGGCAGAGGTTGCAACATTTATTTGATTATAGGACACCTTTGCTACTGGAGCATCATGCAGGGTGATGTAGTTCGGAACACACATGGAGAAATGCTGCCAAATAGAGTAGTAGTGATATTTGGGACTTGAAAGAAATCTTAAGAGCAGGTATAATTCCCTCGACAACAGAAGAACATCAGTGCTTTAGAATGTTTGATTTTGAACTTCCTTGATGTTTTCTCTGCTGTTCTGTAGTGTTATTCTAATTAAAACCTTTCCTCTCAACTCCACTCTTTTTTCTCCAGTTGAGCAAATTCAGCATTTATTGAGACCCTACTACATGTCATATGCTGTTCTAGTTGCTGGAAACACAAATATGAATATGGTAGGCCTGCCCTTAAACAATGAATTACAGTATAAAATGAACCTTTTATAAAGCTGGTCCTATATCAACCCAATTATTTTGTTTTTTTTCATTTCAGGCCTAAGAGGGCTTTATTCTCTTTCCACTCCAAATAATAAAGTATCCCCTTAGGGTAAAGAAGGAATTTCTGAGCATGTTATAAAAAATAGAAAATAGGATAAGTTGTAAGTTACATGAAAATTTAATATTTCTATACATCAAAACCTACCATAAACAAAATTAAAAGGCAAATAGTAAACTTGGAAGAACATTTGTAACATGAAAGACAAAAGTGTAATATCATAATAAAATAAGCACATAGTAGCTTTTAGTAAATCATTGATGAATGAATGAATACATATATGAATTCAAAGCAATGAAAAAATCACCTCAGGAAAAAAGTGTAAACATTTGACATAGGACAAGTCACCACCACCACCAACAACAACAAAAAAAAAAAAAAAAAAGAAAAAGAAAAAAGAAAAAAAGAAATTCAAATGCACAAAAAAGCAAAGAAATGCCAATTAAAACAAAACAACTTTTTAAAAACCAATTATTTATTAATTTGACAAACACTAAGCATCCATTTTCACCATACTGTTGTTTTATAAATTATGTTATTTCACTTAGTTTAAGCAACAATTCATCTCAAATAGGTATTTTTATCCTCATTTTATCAATGAGCAAAGGGCTTAAAGAAGCTAAGTCTTTTTTTTTTTTTTTTTTTTTTAATTGTACTTTAAGTTCTGGGATACATGTGCAGAACATGCAGGTTTGTTACATAGGAATGCATGTGCCATGGTGGTTTGCTGCATCTATCAACCCATCATCTAGGTTTTAAGCCCCATTTGCATAAGGTATTTGTCCTAATGCTTTCCTTCCCCTTGCCCCCCAACCCCCAACAGGCCCTGGTATGTGATGTTCCCCTCCCTGTGTCCATGTGTTCTCATTGTTCAACTCCCACTTGTGAGTGAGAACATGCAGTGTTTGATTTTCTGTTCCTGTGTTAGTTTGCAGAGATGATGGCTTCCATCTTCGTCCATGGCCCTGCAAAGGATATGAACTCATTCTTTTTTATGGCTGCATAGTATTCCATGGTGTATATGTGCCAAAATAAGCTAAGTCTTATAGTTAAGATGTTGGAGGCAAGATTTGGGCTTAGACCTGTCTTCAAACTCTATGGTTTTACCTCCTATGGTATTCTCTGAGCATGAAAAATATCATGAAGGATATTTGATGACATGGGAAATTGTTTATGAAACAGAATTAAGTAAAAACAATTACAAAACAGTATGCATATATGACCCCACATATGTTCTAAGAATGGTATATGGTTCTGAGTGCAATGGCTCATGTCTGTAAACCCAGCACTGTATAAGGCTGAGGTGGGAGGATTGCTTGAGGCCAGGAGTTGAGACCAGCCTGGGCAACATAGCGAGACCCTGTCTCCACAAAAAATGAAAAAAAGTTAGCTAGGTGTGAGGGTACTTGCCTGTATTAGTCTATTTCATGCTGCTGATAAAGACATACCCAAGACTAAGAAGAAAAAAAGGTTTAATAGACTTACAGTTCCACATGGCTGGGGAGGCCTCACAATCATGGTGGAAGGCAAGGAGGAACCAGTCACGTCTTACATGGATGGTGGCAGGCAAAGAGAGAACTTGTGTGGGGAAACTTTCATTTTAAAGACTGTTAGGTATCATGAGATTTATTCACTGTCACGAGAACAGCACAGGAAAGACCCACCCCCGTGATTCAATTACCTCCCTCTGAAGTTCTCCCATGACACATGGGAATTGTGGGAGTTACAACTCAGGATGAAATTTGGGTGGGGACACAGCCAAACTGTATCAGTGCCTTTAGTCCCAGCTATTCAGGAGCTGAGGTGGAAGGATTGCTTAAGTCTAGGAGGCCGAGGATGCAGTGAGCCATGATTGAGCAACTGCACTCTAGCCTTCATGGCAGAGCAGTATTTCATCTCTAAAAAAAAAAAAGAGAGTGTGTGTGTGTGTATATATATATATTTACATGTATATATTTACATATATAAAATTTTTTAAAAAGGCATATGCATAGAGCAAATTTGCAAAGATGTGTACTAAAGTGTGAATGATGCATATCTGTGACTTTTGAGAGTTTGGCTGACTTTTCTTTCTTCCTAATCTGTACTTCCTAATGTTTCTACAATGTATATGTTATTATAAGCAACAATATTTTAAAAATCTTTTCACGTGTGTGTGTGTGTGTGTGTGTGATCTGAGTGTATGTAAACATGACAGTATTTTGAAATCTATATGAAAGAGTTAACAAGAATAACTTTTTCCCCCCCAAAATGAGACTAGAGGAAGCGCATGCAGGGAATAGAACAGTGTATTCTGTGGGTCCAGGGAATACAGAGTGAATAAATAAATTGATAAATGATATGACCAGGTGACTAAGAACCACAAACATAAGTGTCTAATACATATTTGGGAAATAATATTAGCAATTAAAGACTTACAAATAAAGCCGTATGAGATAACTGTTTTTTACTTATGTGATGAGAAAAGCTTTGTAAAAAAAGAGACTGTCCAGTGCTTTCACAAGGTGTGCTGAAACAGGTAGTGCTTTGGAGGAAGCAATTTGATGATAGGTATAGGATGTCTTAAAATTGTTTATACAAACCATGACTCAGTAATTCAACTTCTGGAACTTGATCCCAAGTAAATAATCATAAATACTGAAAAAGCTTTTCCACAAAGATATAATATGGCATTGCCCATAACTGTGAAAAATTGAAAGCAACCTAAATGTGCAGTGCTTCGGTAATGGGGTAATGGCAATCAGTAATCAATTACAGAATTTATTAATTATTCAACAAATATTAATTGAGTGCCTAAACTGTGGAGGCATTGTTTGGATGCTGAGGAGACAGCAGTGAACAAAATAGACAAAATCTCTTCCCCAAATGATTTTTTAAAAGAAGACTTGCATAACATGGGAAAAGCTGACTTTAAATTTTGGGTATAAGAAGTAGAATGTTAAATTGTATATATATTGACCTCAACTGTGTGAAATAGAAAAAAGCTTGAAAGGGAATACATGAAAATATTAAGTTATCTTGCAATTGGATTGTGGATAAATTTTTTAAAAAACATTTTTTTTTTGCTGTGTCCCAAATTTTCTATAATAAGAATGTGTTTTTTAAGTTGGTAAAGTGAACATTAAACTTAATTGTCATTATTTATTATATGTTTGCAACATTTTCTTTAAATAGGAAAATTGGAACTTATATCCAAGCAACCATGACAATTTAATGTAATTAAAACTACCAGAATTTGTTATTTTATTGAGCTTCTAAAACATCTTTGGTTTTACTGATATGTTTAAAACTGTTAAGACGCTGCTTTCATTAAAACACTTCTGTAGTAAATGGTAATTGTGTATTGAACAGATAAAAACTTACACTCAACAGATCAAAAAGTCCAACACAATGTCAGTTTGATTAGGTAAATGCAAATTTAATAGCCTAGAAATCCTTTCGACTTATTTTACAAGCCATAAAGAGTACAGTAGTATATAATTCAAGTTCTAAAAATGGCTATGTAGGATAATAGTGCTTTTTTCCCTTTTCCTCTTTTAAAGTAGGAGGAGGAAATTTAAATTTCCATTGAAGCACTGTTTTCTAGAGCGAAGGATTCCACTACTGTGATTCTAAGTCAACTTTAATTATGTTCCATACTTACGCGTAAATTTATTTTGTGTAATTGGCTTGTGTTTTGAAATGTTTTAGATAGATTCTTGTAAGTTTAGGGATTGTTTTTATATTTTGTGCTTGAAAATTGGTTTGAAGTAAAAATAAGGATATTTTAAATTTAATTTTAAATTAGAAAAGATTTCAGTAACAGCTTAAAATGTTGAACATAGGTCAGAAAGTTTTGTTTTGATTATATCAGAGATTATTATTATGTTCTATGTAAATATACTATAAGATTTAAAATCCAGGGCTCAAAATTATTCAAATTAACATGAAATTCAGTCATGTCAGAGTTACTAGTAGAGCAAAAAGCCCAACTAGAGAACTGAAGCAATGTCAGGAATCTTGTATGGAAGGGAATTGCCGTGAATTAGGTACTATCAGAATCCTTTTTTTTCACATGAGATTTGATCATGGAGATCTTTGGAGTGTCTTAAGGTCACGTGGCAGGCAGAGAGGAGGGCTCCTCCTGCCTCTAGCAGCTGCTGCCCTTTGCTTCAGATGACCCAGGCTTCTGCCCGCTCCATAGGGGCAGAAGGTGAAGAATTATTGGCTTTGACTTTGAGGCTGAACTCAGTTGGGAAGTGGAGGTCAACTGAAGAGGGCTCAGGCTGTTTTCTTTCCAGTGTTATCAGAAAATAAAATGGCAGCTGTAGTCTCTGTGAGATGCTCTTCTCTTTAAGGTGCTTAGTAAAGCCAGTCTCATCTCACTATTTTGATGATGTGCTTCAGACATCAAACTTTGCACCCCTAAATTGTGAAGGTGTGTTCTATGTGTTTCAGGTGAATTTTCCCTTTCTAAGGAATCCGCCTCTTCAGGCCCAGCCAGTGCAGGTGCAGTCAGTCTCTTTAACTGTTGCGGGTCTGATCACCCTCATGGCATGTGGTCGAAGTGTTGACAGCCCCGGCCCTGTCACCAGCATTTGGCTGGTGTTGGTGATCATGGACAAAACACCTAAGTCAGTTTGAGGTTTACCGTGTGCTGGCCCAGCTTCCAGAGTGGTCTGGACTGCCCCACTGCCACTCCGAGCATCTTTTTGTTCAGTCTTTTTCTTAAGGTAGCTACAGCTGTGAGTTGAAACTTGAGACTAATTCCTCAGTGTGCTCATAATCCCATTAAGTCTCACACTGGCTTACTCAGGTATTTCCTCCTGGTGTATCATTTGCCTTTCTCAGGCCCAGACAGTATGCAAGTGACTTTCTTTCCCATCCATGAACTAAATGGAAAGACATGTCCTTTGTTATGGCCCTTACAGGAAAGTTGCCTCCTGTAACAGACATGCTATGGGGTTGGAGGAGCAACACAGCACAGCTTTTCTTGAGTAATAAATACAGGATTTCCAGCTAATTTATTTGAGCTCTAAGTAGCAGCGTGATCAGGATTTTCCTGCTTTCTTAAAACTCACCAAAAGTTCATCTTGAATTTCTCTCTGTCTCTGTGTCTCCCTCCCTCCCTCTCCTTATCCCTATTTCTTTACCTGACACTGAATCAACGGGATTTTGCTAATTACTTCATTGAAAAAATCAGAGAATAAAGTTACCTACTCTTCTCAGTTTAAACACATCTTGATTTTCTTTTTCTAAACATGATTTTGAATCCCATCTCCAATGTGCTGTGTTACATTTTATGCAGCTTAGCTCAAGTAGGGTTGTGCGCATACACTCTGGAGATGGTCTGCTTCCATTCAAATCTTGGCTCTGCCATTTATTAGCTGTGTGAACTTAAGTGCATCTATTACTGCCTCTGTGCCTCAGTTTGCTAATGCGTAAAATGGAGATTAGTGATCATACCTTCTTTGGGTTATTGTGAGGAATAAATAAACTAACATACATAAAGCATTCTGTGCATAGTTAAGTACTCGATAAGAATTACTACAGTGCTGGCCATTTCAGTCTCTCCTTCTGGATTAGTACATTGCAAAAGCATTCAAAAACATGTTCCCAGAGCATAGATTTTGTACAATTCTTTTATTTTTATTTTTTTGATGTAGAACAGTATATGACAGGACTCTGGATTAGAATGTGTTTAAATTCTAAAAGAGAAACATTATGACAGTCACTAGAGGAGAATTAGAAGTAGCTGGTGTCAGCTTGAGTGCAGCAGAATGAGATAAAAAGCAATTGTTATACATAATACTCCCTGGGAATCAACAGGAATTTTACAGTAATTATGATTATGACAACAGTTGTACTAGATTTTCACAGGAGCTTTTTCTTTCAAAGATTTTTAAGGGAAATGTACAGCCACTTAGAAAAATCTGTAAGAAAAACATTTTAGCACTTTTATTTTTTTATAGAAGGTGAGAGTGAGCAAGAAAATGTTTGAGTAGTTTCCCCAGGGAATAATACCAGATCAATAACTGGTAAATCCAAGCAGCTTAATTTCTGATTTGCTTCTTTAGTATCTACAAATCCTAGTTCTCTCAAGATGGGAGCAATTTGCATATTAAATTTAGGGGAAAAAGTTCTTGGGATTAAATCCCTTAGGTGAATGTAACATGATTTTCTTTTGCAAAGATATTTAACTGGTGGAAGAAATGCCCCTACTCCTCTCTATCCCCCCCAGGCATGAGCTGGCGGAAATAGCTCTTGGGAGAAACTGAAAGCATTATTAGCTTTTCTCTAAGCATTAGTGTGGTTTTCTAGTTCTTTTAGAACTGAATATTCAGAATTAATAGGCACATACCTTAAGATTAAAACTCATGGCTCTATTATAAAAGGTTCTCTCAGGGTCAGCTTTACCCATGGGTGGAATGGGCCCTAGATAAGTTATTTCAATTCAGCAGCTGAGAAATGCCTTTGGATTTCCTCCAAATAGCTTCTTTATCTATTCACTGTTTGAAATTCCACGTTAGAGATTCTCCTTTAAAAAAACAAAACAAAACAAAGAAAAACCTTCAAGTTTCAAATCTTCTGTACAAATGCAAATATCCCAGCATAACTAAGTAATAAATATATTGAGTAACATGTTAGTAATGTGCAGTAGCTTATAGTAATGTGTTAGTGAGTTTATAAACTTTTTTGTGTGGATTATGGGGTTTTTCTCTGGCCTTAAATAGTACTGATAAGGGAGAGAGCGACATGATTCTTGGTTATTGGGAGAAGGGCTGGGAGAATAAGAAGATGATGATGCCCCAACTGGGAGAATGGGGGGTGTAGAAGAAAAGCTGGGTGATGGAAGTTAAACGCCTCTTAATTATCTCTTTTGCTCTGGGCTAAGCCTTCTTTCTTGATCTTTGAGAAAATGGGGAAAAAGATCGTTGACTTTATGCCTGAAGACTTTTGGTTGTATCTTTAGGAGGGACTGATTGATATATTTTGCTTTTGGTTAAGAGCTGTAGATCACTTTTGCGGTCTCAGAAGAAAAATGATATTTGGGAGCTGAACGGTTATAGGTTTAATGAAACCGGGAAGACTTTCAGATCCTTCCCAAGTCCTAATAACAGACTTTAGGACTTTTTCCAGAGTTTAGCGATTCCTCCTATCAGCAGGCTCCGTAAGAGAATTCTGTGTAATAAAGATGAATACTTAATTCATGGCTTTCAGGATGATGAAAACCAAAGGAAGAGTAGGTGCTACATCAATTTCAATGATGGCAATAGAACTGCAAGGGCTCCCCAGAGGACCTCACTCTCGCCTGCAGTCCCTCGCACCTGCAGAGCCAGCCTTGGCCTTTGTCAGTGAACAGCACACACCTGCCAGCCCTTATCTACTCACACTCTCCAGGCCATTTAGAGCCAGGGCTGCAGGCAGATGGCACCACCCTGGGATCCTTTGTCATTCCAAATTGTGCTGTCATGTGGACAAGTCCATTTGTCCCATGTGAAGCTCCTCTCTGCTTACTCGGTTGCAAGTTGCATGGAAGATGTATTATGCTCCTGTTCCTCTGGACATTCATACTTAAAGTCTAAGCCTTGTGCTTAACTCCATCCTGGCTCCCACTGCTCTGGCTTTGCTCTTATCCTGATGACTCACAGTCATGATACACACCCATCCCTCAGAGCTGTCCCTTCAGTCTCTACTTGTAATCTGGTACTGTTCTAATTGTTCTCACCACTAAATTGTCCTCAGTCCTGGCCTCTTGATGACTGGCAACCTGGCCATCTCATGGAGCTTTGTTTCTGAAGATTAAAAATATAGAGATAATTTAAATTCAAATACCAGGTAAGAGACTGAAAATTTAGGACACATAAGCCATGTGACATGAACAAGTTAAGAAAAAAAATGCCTGGCAGAGAAATAAGGATATTTGTATCCTGTGAGTTGAAATAGAATGAAATTACAGGGATTTTGGATATCCTTTGACCTTCTGCTGAAGAAAATATGAAAAGTGATTGTGGAAAATTTTATACTTCAAAGGTATGAAGTTGCTTTATTACCTTATATAGAAAAAGGGGTTTCATTTTTTTTTTTTGAGATGGAGTCTCGCTCTGTTTCCCAGTGTGGAGTGCAGTGGCACGATCTCGGCTCACTGCAAGCTCCGCCTCCCTGGTTCATGCCATTCTCCTGCCTCAGCCTCCTGAGTAGCTGGGACTACAGGTGCCCATCACCACGCCTGGCTAATTTTTTGTATTTTTAGTAGAGATTGGGTTTCACTGTGTTAGCCAGGATGGTCTCGATCTCCTGACCTCGTGATCTGCCTGCCTCGGCCTCCCATAGTGCTGGGATTACAGGCATGAGCCACTGCGCACGGCCCTACGGGTTTCATTTTATGATGGCTTCATGAGCAAAACCCGGTCTCATAAGCATATGCCTACAAAATCAGTAGGCAGTTGTCTCAGTTCGTTTTCTGTTGCTGTAACAGAATCCCCAACATGAGTAATTTATAAAGAAAAGAGATGTATTTGGCTCACAGTTCTGGAGACTGGGAAGTTCAAGATGAAGAGGCTGCATCTGGTGAGAGTCATCTCATGGGAGAAGGCATCACGTGGCGACACTGCACTAGATGGGAGGGGGAAGGGGGCTGAACGCATCCTTTCTATCAGGAAGACACCCCTGCAATAACTCAGTCCTGCTGTAACAGCATTAATTCATTCATGAGAGTGAGGCCCTCATGGGCTAATCTCCCCTTAAAGACTCCACCTCTTAATACTGTTACAATGGGGATTAAGTCTCTAACACATGAAATTTGGGGGAGACATTCCCAAATTCTCAAACCATAGCAGCAATAAATGAATAATTATGTGGTTAACATTACTATGGGTTTGTATATGCCATCAAGGAACTTACAGCCTATACAAATGCAGCATTAAAACATATGAAACAATTTCTAATTACAAGTTTTTTTTTTTTCTGAGACCGGGCGCGGTGGCTCAAGCCTGTAATCCCAGCACTTTGGGAGGCCGAGACGGGCGGATCACAAGGTCAGGAGATCGAGACCAGCCTGGCTAAATACGGTGAAACCCCGTCTCTACTAAAAAATACAAAAAACTAGCCGGGTGAGGTGGCAGGCGCCTGTAGTCCCAGCTACTCGGGAGGTTGAGGCAGGAGAATGGCATAGACCCGGGAGGCGGAGCTTGCAGTGAGCTGAGATGCGGCCACTGCACTCCAGCCTGGGCGACAGAGCGAGACTCCGTCTCAAAAAAAAAAAAAAAAAAAAAAAAAAAGTTTTTTTTTTCTGTTGTGGCTTTTCTTTCATAAAATTTCTTCTAAAAAAGAGCTCCCCCCTCCAAAAAAAAGTTGTCAGATTTATTTACAATACTTAGGAATGGGTCTAGAGTGACACCAAGACATACTTATCTGCTAGATGAACTACTTTGAGGCATTTACTGATGTCTGATTTTGCTGAGGATCACCCACTCCTTTTTTGATTAAAGACATTTGAGGAAATTATGTCTTCCTTTCTGTCTCCTTTGTAGTTGAAATTAGAGGAAGTCAAGTGCATTGGATTTAATAGTGTAGTAATGATGATGATTATAAATAATAATAAAAGTAACTATAGTAGAGTTCTCTAGAGAAACAGAACCATCTCTCTCTTCTCTCTCTCTCCATATATATGTGTATATACACACATAAATATATATGTGTATATACACGCATAAATACATATGTGTATATACACGCATAAATACATATGTGTATATACACGCATAAATATTTGTGCGTATATATATGTGTGTGTATATACATATATATATGTATATATGTGTGTGTATATATATAGAGAGAGAAGGAAGGAGAGAGAGAGAGAGATTGATTTTAAGGAAGTAGTTTACAGGGTGGATTATGGAGATGAGTCCAAAAATCCAATAGGGCAGGCCTGCAGGGTGGACACTCAGGGAAGAGTTGAAATCTGAGTCCAAAGGCAGTCTGCTGGTGGAATTCCCCCTTGCTTTTCGGGGAGGTCAGTTTTTGTTCCATTAAGACCTTTAACTGATTGGGTGAGGCCCACCCACATCAGGGAGGATAATCTGCTTTACTCAGTGCACCAATTTAAATGCAAATCTGAGCCCCTGCAAAAAAACACCTTCATAAAAACATCCAGAAATGTGTTTGACTGAGTATCTGGGCACTGTGGTCCAGCCAAATTGACTCAGAGCTAACCATGACAGTAAACAACCTTTATTGAGCACATTCTGACTGCCAGGCCCTGTGCAACATTCTTTCCAAACATAATTTCATTCAATTGTTTTATTATCTCTGTCAGTTGGGTATCTCCATTCCCCAGCTGAGGAAACCTTAGGAATGAAGTGGATTGTTACACGCTCAAGGTCACACAGGAAGGAAATGTGGGGCTGGGATTCGTGTTTCTTACCTCCCTGTCTAAACATGTAAACGACAAATTAGGTGTCCCATGAAGGGACACCTAAGTCGAGTCTCAAAGAACTCTCTGTGACTGCAGGTTGTTTATTTACTGAACTCGTGGCTTCTTTCCACTACACTGATTTTATGAGGGATTTATATCTTTGTGGGAAGAATTCTAGGACAAGGCTCAGAAAGGTCACTTGAAAATGTTATTGTTAGACTAAGAAACAGAAATTAAAACATATGCACCTGTGTCTGAGTTTGAGACAGATACTTTCTCTTATTGAGTGGAGGATTACTTCAGCAAGTTGCTGGAGTAGGACCTGCCCACACACTGCCAGAGCTCACCCATGACACTTTGCTGGGGGGGTGGGGGTGGGCAGTGCGAGGGATCTACAGGCACTATAATTATCTCTCAACTCTCTGAAACTCAGCTAATAACCAGAAAGTATGTGAAAAAGGCATAGAGGCCTTTGTGCTCTTACTTGAAACACTGGTTTCTAAGATGAGAGCAGTGTAGAGGCTATCAGTTAGAAAGTGGGGCTGGAGGAGAGATTTTTCAATTAGAAAGGGAGAGGAGAGTGAACAGCTTGAAAGTAGTTAGAGGTAATACCTGGTTGACTAGACTAGGTGGAAAAGAAGCTTAATAAAAGCAAACACAAACCTAAAATATGCCACAACTGAGGTCCATTTAGTATAAATTTAAAACATCTCTTCCTACCAAAGACCATTTCACACAATATGATAATTGTTTTTTATAATGAGTCACCAGGAGTACAAATCAGGTTTTGAGCACTCAAGAAGGCCTAGAACTGTGCAATGCAAGGATCCCTTGGAAAATCAGTAAGATGCTTTAGTGCTTAAAGGTTTTCATGTATCTAGAAAGAAGTCTCCTCATAATGTTTCAAGCAGCTGGGGTTCTGGACAGGCGTCTGTATGAAGCAGTCATTATTATTATGAGACTCTTTTGAATTACACCTGATGGTACAGAACCAATGTGGCAGTACTCTTTCTGGAAATGGAGCTTTTGGCCTTAATTGACTTTTGACTAGCACCCATACTGGGTATAGTTTAAATAGAGTTAGAGAGCCCAGCTATGCAGAATTCATTTCCAGTGTTAGAACCAAAATTCCTACTGACTGTGTGGCTAGTCTGACTGCCTTTTATCCTATCTGAAACAAATTTATTTTCATCTCATATACTTTTAATGGAAGAGTCACTATTTAGATTTTGTGTGTGTGTGTGTGTGCCCATTTCTGATAGTACGTGGAATGTGAAAAAGACTCAGGGCCTGTTTTCTTTTACCTAAACATGTTCCTCAGATGTCTGAGGATAAGCATGGTATTTAAACAGTAATTGAATTCAAACGGTGTGTTTGCCAGCTTTGCTTTGGTGAAATTCCCAAATAGTCAAAAATATAATATTCCCCCTGACCCCAAATATAAATCTGTCTCACTCCTGGTTTTCAGTACGTTTATTTATAACTTAGATTTTCAGGACCTCTGTTTTTTTCATTTTAAAATTGTTTTGGGAATAAATGCTGTGTGTGTGTGTATTATTTGTGACTATTTGTTATTACATATAGGGATTTGGGAATGAGTTTGGTCCTATTGCTATGGTACATATTTAGGACTTGCCTAGTACTTTAGGGCATGTGTATAGTATTGATCTGCAGTGAGTACAGAGTCATGCTACACTAAGTTATTGATTGATCATATTTTTAAAAGTCAATTGTAGATCATCTAAGATAAAATGTGTATTTGTGGCTATTGAACTAATTATGAGGGGAAACATTCCCTTTTGATTTGTACAGAATCTGCCTTTGCTCGGATGGAATGGGCAGATGCCTGAGTGATAAAATTTCTGGAATTTCTTCCTCAAATCTTTTCTTTCACAATCATGTTTTGAGGTTAAATTGGAAATGTTTTAGTTGAGAAAGCACATGTTAAGCTTATACAAATGTAAACATCATTAGTTTTTAAAAGGCGCTCTGAGCACTAACTGAAAGGCAGTTAGTAGACATTAGGCAAACAAACAAACAAACAAAAAACAAGTCTCAAAACTCCTGTGGTGTATTAAGTCTCAAAACTCCTGTGGAAGTTCTCAGATGATTTTCTTTAATGTATATTGTGAAACTCTGAGGAGGGGGTGTACTTTTTTAGTAGTCGAGGGTTTCTATAGCAAGCCACAAACACCAGTTGGAATTCAGTTTAAAAGAGAGAATTTATTATAAAAATTCAGAGATACCTTGTGGAATGTGGCAGTGGGAATGGAGCTGGCTCACAAGAATGGATGGGCTGGAAAACTGTCAGGATCCTGCCCACCTCCTTATTGGGGCTTCTTCCAGTGTTTCTGCTCAATTTCTTCCTTTTCTCCACTGTCTGCCTTCTGTGGACTCTCCTTGGAAGTCCTTCTGCTTTTAGTAACAACATAGGAAGCTTTAAAAGTCATTGGTTAGTCCTTCACAAGCTGATTCAGTATTGGATAGTCAGACAACAGCTATAGACATCAGATAGCCGGTGTAGATCATATGGATAACTTATGTATGTCATCAGCTTGAATATTTGAAGTTGATAAGTAGTTTTCACCAATTTCAGTATGTTTAGGATAATGCATAGTTTAAAGTAGTTTTAGTCCTATTAATCACACCCCCCTCCCTGGGATTAAAAGTTTTTTAAAAGAAAATTCTGTGTTAAGTTGAAGCTGGTCTACTTTCAAGTAATCTAGACCAAACACACTGTAGTCTAGGTTAATGTCCCACTGACAGACTAAATATAATACAGAATAAAGTTTATAACCTTAACATTTTGCTTGAGAACAAATGATTGAATAAACTTTTCTGGTTATAACCCATGACAAATGGAATTATGCTTTTAATGATTTAGGATCTAGATTTAGTTCTTTTTTAATATAAAGAAATGATAAATAACTAATTTAACTGTTTTTGCTTGAAATACAGCTCATTTTCTTTATGTCTGCTTTTGCTTCAGTATGATGAATATCATAACTCCTCTTCGTCAAAATGCTATGAAGTTCTATTTATTCAAAATCTAAAAGCTTAAATAATGTATTTTTTTATAGCAATGTATGTAGAATTTGAAATGCTTTAGTTGAGAAAGCATTTTCAAACAATGCCCTCCAGGCACTTCAAGAATTGGCTTCTGAATCTCCAAAGGAAGATTACGTTATGTTAGTATAGCCTTAGTATTTGAGTATTATATTTTTATTCAGAAATCATTGGTGCAGTATTTAAATATACATGCATATTCCCCAAACCGTACTGACTTAGACACTTGTCAGAGACTCACACAGGTTTTCATGCTTCAAGAAATATATGTAATGTTTCTTGGTATGTTTATATCTTTGAATTCATATTTTTATAATTTGGAAGAAATATAGCGGCAGGAGGTGGTTGAGAGGCAACTTGGAGATGTTGTGAAGTCAGGTCTTCAGTACTTGATGTGATAAATAGAAAGAGTCCTAGAAGCCCTGAATGGATAGGTTTAGTAATTTGAAGCTTTCAGGGGCCAGCAGTGTATTAAAGAGACTTAATTGTGAAGCCACAACAAGGAGGGCTATGAAGGTATAAAAGTGTTGACATCCTTATTCTGGCTGGGCACAGTGGCTCACGCCTGTAATCCCAGCACTTTGGGAGGCGGAGGCAGGCGGATCACTTGAGGTCAGGAGTTCGAAGCCAGCCTGGCCAACATGATGAAATCCCGTCTCTACTAAAAATACAAAAAAAAAAAAAAAAAAAAAAAAAAAAAAAAAAAAAAAAAAAAGGCCAGGCATAGTGGTGGGCACCTGTAATCCCAGCTACTTGGGAGGCTGAGGTAGGAGAATCTCTTGAGCTCAGGAGGCAGTGGTTGCAGTGAGCCGAGATCTCATTGCACTCCAGCCTGGAGATCACCATTGCACTCCAGCCTGGGTGACAGAGTGAGATTCTGTCTAAAAAAAAAAAAAAAAAAGACATCCTTATTCTGTATTATTATTTATGATTATGCTCATGTAGAAGTAGTTAAGGTAAGTAAGAAAGAACTGATCTGTTCTCAGAATGGTTACCCTCATAGAAGTAAAAGTTATCATGAAATGCAACCCAAACCTCTGGTTGCAATGATGAAACAATGGTGATGAACCTGATGTCATCCCACTGTAAATATGAAACAATGTTAATGTAAATTTTAGATGAAGAGAAGTCATATTTACATCAGCCTTCCAGTGCATGTTGCAACTGATTTATTTATTCAGTGATACTTTTTTTAGAATTTATTCTTTGGTGGAACTGGGTGCTGCTCCTAGTGCTGAGGTTGTAGCATTGTTCCTCATTTTTTAGAGCTTACTCTGTTGGGAAGGAGGTACAACACTAAGAAGTTAAAAATGCATGTGTATAGATAATTTGTCAGGATGAGATAAATGATGTGTAGAATATAAAGGCTAGGTTAGGGAATAATAATGGAGGATAGGCTATTTTAGATATGGTGGTTAGAGAAGTTAGTTTCCAATTTCCAAGTGGAATCTAATTTATTCACTCTCTCTTTTGTTTTTATGTATTTTTGATGTCCCCTTGGCAGCCTCATATCATTGCTAACCTCTCCACTCCATGTGATCACATTTTCCTGCAAACGCATCATGGGCACGTATTTAAATGCCTAATCATTGGCAGAAATGCAGCTGTGTTCATCATTGTCAATTCTGATTTGTATGATGTTCCCATCCAAACATACCTCAGGGTATATTTGCACATCTAATTACAACATTAAAACTAATAATAGCCCGATAAAATACTACTCAGACAAATGTCTAAGTAAACAGCTGGCAGTTTCATTGTGTCCTGAAGGACAGGCAGATTCAGACTTTGTTCCCTAACTTGAGGGACTGAATTCCAAACAGCGAACTCTCCTCCATGCACACCCTGCTGAGGGGGGCTAAGGCATGGGGTGTCTAATTCAAAGGGATATCCTCAGATAAAAGAGCTTCTGCGAAGTCTGAGCTTTGTGGAACTGCATGGAGGAAACACATTTTTTTCCATTTTATCCAGCAGTAGACTGGGACTAAATTCAAATCAGACAAAAGTACAACAGAATACTTGTAGGAGGTGTTTTTAAATTCCAACTTTCCACATTACCCAGAAACTTAATACCTAAACTTTCCAAGGAAATCAGGCTGAGGAATAATTTAATGATGCTTTTCAGATATTTGACGGGGTCATGTTGTTATCACATGGAAAGTAATGGCAAGCTGTATTTGCTGGAGTGAATGGATTTGTGCTTTTTTTGAGAAAGTTCAAATTTGGAAAAATTGTTTTTTTAATCTTATTGGCACATTAGGCCTTCCTATTACCCAAACCAGTAAAGGTGGAATGCAGTCATGTGCCGCATAATGAGGTTTTGGTCAATGACAGACCGCATAAACAATGGTGGTCCCACAGGTCATAATAGAGCTGAAAAATTCCTGTCGTCTAGGGCTGTTGTAGCTGTCAGAGCATCATAGCACAGTGGATTACTCATGTGTTTGTTGTGATGCTGGTATAAACAAACCTACTGCTCTGCCAGTTGTGTGAAAAATGTACAGTCATGTTCTAGGCCTTCACATTCACTCATCATTTACTTACTGAGTCACCTGGCTTAAGGCCCAGTCTTGCAAGCTCCATTCATGGCAAGTGCCCTACACAGGTGTTCCATTTTTTCTTTTATATTCTATTTGTATTATACTTTTTCTATGTGTAGATACACAAATACTTGGCGTTATGTTATGGCTGCTTACAGTATTCTATACAGTAATAGGCTGTATGGGTTTGTAGCCTAGGTGTGTAGCAGGCCATACCATCTAGTTTTATGTAAATACACTCTATGATGTTTGCACAACAATGCATTTCTTAGAACATATTCCTGTCGTTAAGCCATGCAAACTATGATTAGGAAATAGAAGTCATTCATTCATCCCCTGGTGAGTTTCAGTGCAGGAAGCAGGCTATGACTCCAACCCAGTTCTAGGTAAAGGGAATTTTTCCTTTAAGATTGACATGTGCCCTCCAGCAGGTTCCTTTTGCCCAGGTGGTTTGAAGCTAATAATTAAGTTCTTTGTTGGTTCTTGAAACATTGACTGAAAAGTTTGACTTGACTGAAAACATATATTGAGAGGGGTCTTACAATCTTTTCTTTACAGCCTTTAAATAATGATTTGAATTTTTCATCAGCCTTGATAGATTAGGCTTAGAACTCCTAAGGGATAAGCACAGATTAAAATAAATCTCCACGTTGCTTTCTATCTTCTCCTGGTTCTATTATGTGTTAGTCTTTTCAGATTCAACAAACATTTAGGATGACAGGAACACTGCCTGATATTTTTTACATATATTAATTCAGTTAAGGTAATTCTCACAACAACATATGAAGCAGATATCATTGTTTCTGTTGTAGATATGAGACAACCAATGGTTCAAGAGGTGAAGTTACTCTTTGAAAGTTGCACAGCTAGGATGGGGTGGGTGAGAGAACTTGGTACCAGGACTTGGAGAACTTGGATTCTGTCTTAGAATTCCATTGATGAGCTCTAAATCTCAGGCCAGTTTTCAGTCTTGTTTTAGACTCCAGTTTCGTCATTTGTAGAGTGCAGGGGCTAGAATGAGAAGATTGGAATACACTTCTCTGCCACTTCTGTGATGTGTGACCCAGGGGAAACTTGAGAGAGGTCCATACTTAACATTACTTTGTTTTTGTGCACACTGTGAGAACTCCTTTTGTAGGTATATAGATGTATATTATTACTGGGGTGAGAATTTCGGGTGTCAACAGAAAGTAAAACCTGACATCTCTATATGACCTAATGATCAAATATGCAGAGCAAGTGGAGTAGAATTATGTTACAGCTATTTCTTAATTTGTCTTTTTTTAAAAAATATACGTGTACCCTTTGATCCCAGATCTCCTACCACCCTTCCCATTGGAAATTTCTGGGTTTATGTCTCCTCCTGAATCTCACTAAGTTTGATTATAGCTAGGAATAATTAGGGGGCAAGAAAGAGGTTTCTTTATTTTTCTTGAAAAGTGAGTTCTCAGCCTAGGAAAAACTGTCTGGATCTGAGCTGTCCAACCCATACCCATAGCTACTAGCCACATTTTGCTATTAAGAAATTGAAATGTGACTAGTTTGAACTGACATGTGCTGTACACATAAAATGCACATTGGATTTCAAAGACTAGTAAAAGAATGTAAATTATTTAAATAATCATTTTTATATCAGTTACCTGTTGAAATGATAATATTTTGGAAATGTTAAATAAAGTATTAAAACTAATCTGCTTCATATCTTTTTAATGTAGCTCCTGAAATATTTAAAATTACATATGTTGCTTCCATTTGAACCTTTCATTTTATTTCTGTGTGACAGTTCTGGTTGAGATCTGTGCTTTTCAACCAGAGGCAATTCCCTGACATCCTGCACACCTCCAAGGTGTATTTGGTAATGTCTAGAGACATTTTTGGTTGTCGCAACTGAGCATGTGATTGCATTTAGTGGGTAGCAGCCAGAGATGTTGTTAAGTGTCCTATAATGCAAAGGAAAGTCCCTTTCCCCATCAACAAAGAATTATCTGGTCCAAAATGTCAGTAGTGTTAAGGTTGAGAATTCCTGGTATAGATGTTCAGAAAGAAGTAAGGGAAAAGATTAGGAATGAAAACTCCTTTTAGGTTAATTTGATTTGAAATATTAGAATGAATAAGTATTTAACAACATTAAGGAGGGTCTATTATTGTAGGTGAGAGTAAGGAAATTGGAGACAGCGTAGAAGCATAAAGGCCATAGATTTTCCTAGGCATTTTAACAAATATTTGTTGAGTGACTACACATCCTTTCTGGAACAAGATGAGGGGAGAATAAATGTATATATACAAACATACACAAATATTGAATTCTGTTCATGTGCAAAGTTCTACAGGGAAAAGAAAAATAAATAACTATGATTTTCTGTCTTCAAAAATCCTGCAGGATAGTAGGAGATGGCATGAGAAATATACTATCTTCTAAGACAACAAAAAGTCTATAGATTTCAAAGGAAAATATACCATGTCTGGTGGGGAAAATTAGGAACGGCTTTATGGAGAGCATCCTATCTGAAGTGTATCCCTAAACGTGGACAGGACAGCAGTCCATGGAGATGTTGGAAGGGCATACAAAACAAAGGGAACAGCATGGCCCAAGGCATGGAGGAAGGAAGATACAGGGTATGTTTGGAGTCTTTAATAATCAAGTTGATGAAAGGGTAGAATCTCAATGGGAAGCAGTTGGAGATAGACTAAAAAATGAAAACCCCAAACAAAAGAAGACAAAAGCAAGTAAGATTGAGATAATTTATAATAGATGGGGAGATTAAAAAAAAAGGAGAGACGAGAGAGGCAAAGTGCACAGGAATAGACATTTGATTTGATGTAGGTAAATAAAAAGAGGGAGGAATAAAAGATAATCCCGAGGTTTTCAATATGGGTGTCTGAAGACCTTGATAGGGATAGAGAGAGGGGTCAGGTGAATGGAAAGATAATGGGTTCAGGATTGCCTTGTGGAGTGTGCGGTCATAGTACATTATCAAGGTAGTAAAGAGGCGGAGAAAGCCCCTGAGAATTGGATCTGGAGGTCAAGAGAGTGATAAGGATTAGAGATATTGGAGTCATCTGAAGAAGAGCGATTTCTGACTTTTTGAGAATGGGTAATAGTGGAAGATGGTGTCTTGTGAAGAAGGCCAGGATATACCCTTAGGTGTGACTGTCTTCGGGTGATAAAATAGAGGAAGATAAGTCCGTGAAAGTATGAGGATGTGGCAGAAGATACAGGAACAGGATTTTGTGTAGTTCAGCATCACAGAAGTTAAGAGAAGTTTGCTTTGAGAAGGCTTCTACAGTGTAGAGGATGAGTCTGAAACAGTGTTTAGTCTTTGGCTTTCACCATTAGAAGCTTCTAGTAACTGGGATGCAGTGCAGATCATAAGAAATGAGGGAGTGGACAAGCAGCTTCCTGTCAACCCAGACCGTCCCAGAAACCTCTGTTGGGAGACTAAGCACTGATTTTGTGACATTCTTTCTCTTGAATCATTCATTCCTTCAAGAAATATTCCTTGAGCATGTGTCTATTACTTTACCTGTTGTGAGGTTGGTGGATATATATGTACAAAGAAATTGAGATTATAATCCCTGTCAGCTCCAGCTCTGGGCTTCAGAAAACAGCTAACCAAGCAGTTGCTTGAGAAAAATGACAGGAAGAAATTTTTAGTAATTAGACATCTACCTAACTTTGTTAGTTGTCCATATTTCTTCTCCTTCAAACCTCTGAGAATCTAAAAGCTGACACCCTAAGTACTTGCCCCACTTGCCCTTATGCAACTTGGGCTAAAGAGAATGTTTTTGGTAAAACAAATAAACTAGAAATGATAGGGGGTTAAAATTAAATAAACTCATCCTTGCACTTTTTCACGGTTAGAAGCAGGTAATTTAAATTTATTTTATCTGCTGTTTTCAGAAGGTTTGGTGAAACCTGAGGCTTAACTGCTTCATTTTAATATTTATTATTGAGGGAGTATGGGAAATAGTGGAACAGATTTTTATGAATCAGAGAGAGAAAATAATACTTTAAAAGTACAATTCCAAACTGGAAACTTTTTTCTATCTGATTATGAAAAGCTGTGTTAAATGGCTATTTTTGGTCTTTCTTGTACAGGCCTCATTGCGCGAGTTATGGTACCAAAAAGAGATGGGTGCATCTCAATCTGTGCTGGACGGGGATGTATCTGTATTTTGCCTTAAAATTTACCTCCCTGTGCATGTCTCTATTGATAATAACTTATATTTCCCTATGGCAATTATCTTTTGATGTCTTAGAGAATGTTTATAGTAAGATCCTAGGTAGATTTTGATTTTTTCAATATTATTTTTATTGGAAATTAGTAGATAAAAACATCTAAGCAGTTCCTGTTTGAAGAATTTTAATGTCTTCAAATACAAAAATACTAAAATAGAAACACCATTGCTAGATATTGCCTGCAGTATCACTAGTTAAGGTTTCCATCAATATGACTAGCACATGTCCGTTATTGCTTTTGAGGGATTTTTATTCCAAAAATAGTTGGAAAAGTCATAGTAATGTTACATCATTGCCAAGATTTTGGTTTAATAATAAAAATATATCAGCTTTACTTCTGGATTTACCAAAAGTTCATTATTTGACTTTTTTTTTTTTTTTTTTTTGGAGTCAGGATCTTACTCTGTTGCCTAGGCTAGAAGGCAATAGCACAGTCATAGCTTACTGCAACCTCAAACTCCTGGGCTCAAACTCCCACCTCAGCCTCCAAAGTACCTGGGACTACAGGCATGCGCCACCATGCTTGACCAGTTTAAAAATTTTTTTTGGCCAGGTACAATGGCTCATGCCTGTAATCCTGGCACTTTGGGAAACTGAGGCAGGTGGATCACTGAGCCCAGGAGTTCAAGACTAGCCTGGGCAACGAGGCAAAACCTCATCTCTACCAAACAACAATAACAACAACAATAAAACTCCAAAAAATTAGCTGGGCATGCTAGCTACTCGGGAGGCTGAGGTGGGAAGGTTGCTTGAGCTTGAGAGGCGGAGGTTGCAGTGAGCTGAGATTATGCCTCTGCACTCCAGCCTGGGTGACAGAGCAAGACCCTATCTAAAAAATTTTTTAATTTATTTTTTTGTAGAGACAGTCTTACTATTTTGCCCAGGCTAGTCTCGAACCCCTGGCCTCAAGTGATTCTCCAGCCTCAGCTTCATCTCTATCAAACTTTATGTAAACCTATTAAGTATTAAAGCCCAATATTTCATGTTTATAAAATTATAATATTGATGAATCTCGTTGTTGACTTCAGGGTGGCAAAGTCTCTAGTGCTTAGATGCTGCAATAAATAACAACTATAAAAATTTGAGAAATTTTATAACCAATGTTCTCCACAAATGCTCTTGACTAATTAATTTAAAAATTGATTTGTAAAGTGCTGGTATGATAAAATGTAAAATAGTACATTTCCTAGGACTGTAGTATACAGTTACCATAGAGATTCCCCTGAGTGCTCCTTGCTGTCTGATTTTGAGATCTATTACTTCTTAAATCATTGCCACTAAAAACATAGAGAAAAAGGGAGAGGGAATCACAGCATTTAATCTTATTAGTAAAAGATATTGAAGAGGCAGAAGCTATTGAATATAAAGGATTTTTAAAACTATTCATAAACGTCTATAGGACATGCTAGCTATAATCTGCATTATACTAAATAATATGGGCACGGATGCTGTTTCCTTTTCCAGCAATCTTTTCACAATTTCTACTTATATGAATGCTGAAAATTGCTAATATAATTACAGGTATCCATTCAATCCAAAATATGCTCGTGAAGAAACTACTAAAAATACATCTATTTAAAAGTCCTTCTATTCAAACACTGTTCTTTAATTTTAATGTTCAGTTTTTAAAAAGCAATATTTGAAACCTCTGGGCTTGGTGGATGATGTGAGCACAAACCCCAGTTCTCCCCAAATTACCACTGGAATTACTAAAAGGATATAATAGGAGGGGAAATCAGTATTAATAAGAGAAACCAGGGATGGAGATAGTCCCTTCGAAAGCTGAAAGTGAGGGGAATTTTGGATAGGGGTTCCTCAGTGGATCCAGATTGAAGGACATCCGAGAATGCCTCCCCCTGGAAGATAACGTTGGGTCCAGAAAATATCCAGGTGACCAGAGAGACACAGTGGAGGTGAGGGTGGATTGAGGGTCAGCTGGTGAGTATGCTACCTACACATCTGGAGATTGAGTTGCCTCCTGGATCCACCCACATCCATCTGCCCTCTTCCAATTCCTTCTCCTCACTAGACTTCAATGTTCTTTTCAAGAGGCATATCTGGTCATGTGATTCCTTTGCTTAAATGCTTCTAGGGGTTTCAACGGTTTTTTTTTTTAAGGTCGAGGCAGATGTCCAGAACATGGACCCCTCTCTCTCTCCAGACTCTTGTCATGCCATGCCTTCTGGGTGGCCGCCACAGTGACCTTATGTGCACCACTGGTCCTGAACTGGTTCTATTGCCTTGACATTCTTCTTGCCCCTCTTTTCTAGTTAATTCCTAATTGTTATGAAGACTTTGACTCCTTCTTTATTTGCTTAGGGATCATCAAAGATCTATGCTTTCATGCACTCTGTACTTCTAATCATACAGTCAGTTTGATGCTGATTTATTTAGTATTTGTCTTGCCTGTTAGACTATGAACTCTCCAGGGACAGGATGGTATCTGGTTTTGCACATCATTATAGCCTTAGTATTTTGCATGGCATTTTGTCCATATTAGACACTCAGTAGGTAATATTTATGGAGTGAATGAATGGATGGATGGACTGGTAGGTGGCTGGCTGCATTTGGATTTCAACAGCTACATAAGGTGCCTCTGACATTTGCTTCCTGCACAGACAACTATCACAAGCTAAGGACCAGGTGTGATGATAGGAAAGCGCTGCAGGTTGCTCTCAGTGTGGGTGCCACATCAGGCAGAGGTTTTGGAAAACAGCATTTCCCAAGGAATAGTATCCACGTTGGAAGTTGAGGTGCTCACTGGTCCCTGCAAGCTGTTGGATGTCCTTACTGATATCTTCCCCTCCTCTCTGCTCTCCTTTCAGTCCAGACAAGAATGTTTGTTTAAGAAAGATCTGTTGCCTTTTGTGGTGGTGTGTGCCTATAGTCCCATCTACTCAGGTGGCTGAGGCGGGAGGATCACTTGAGCCCTGGAGGTCGAGGCTGTAGTGAGCTGTGATTGCGCCACTGCACTCCAGGCTGAATGATAGAGTGAGACCAAGTTTTAAACAACAACAACAACAAACTACAAACAAACAAACCAAGATCCGGATGGGAATTCACAGCACATTCTGCACAATTCTATTAGGGAATTATTTTGTCATAAAATAAGGCTCTCTCATGGGTACTTAAAGAGATTATGTTATTCAAAAGAAAGGGATCACCATCTTTCTGGGGCTTCTGAGGAGTTGTTTCCTCTGTAATAGATTGACCATGAGATATGAGATCATCTTCGAAAATATTTTTTTCTGCTTTCAACAGCACTTGAGGGCATGTTAACATGTGGGAGACTGCAGTCAGCTAAATAGGCCATCAGGATAATGAAGAAGAAGAAGAAGGATTACAGACAGCCAAAAAGCTGGAAAGCTAGCTTCAATAGAAATAATGACAGGAGCTAATATTTATTGATTACTTACTAGGTAATAGGCATTGTTCTAAGGGCCTACATGTTTTAACTCACTTAATCCTTAGGACAACCTTATGAGGGAGGAGATACTGTTATTAACCTCATTTAGAAAACCTTTGTAGAGGAGTGAATAGAAAATGGGACACTGTGGAAGGTCAAAATAATGAAGTAGAAAACAAGCTTGAGAAAAAATTTTCCCAACAAAAGGATGAAAATATAGAACATGAGAACTATGGGGAAAATTATAGGAGCTTTTAATGGTGTTATCTTTGAAAAGTGAGATTAGGCATGGCATTTATTTTCTTCTTTATGTTTTTCAATGTTTTAAAATAAGAACTTTTTAAAAAAACGCTTTTTTTAAACAAAGAGCATAGTTGACAGAGAGCATCTAAGGTTTTCAATAAATAATCTTAAGTAATTCAATGAAAATTAAATTGCATTATAGGCAGTATTCAGGGAGTAGACAAGAGTGAAGCAGCCCCGGTAGAGAGTTAACCTCCTAATTGGGAAAATAGAGCAGAGAGATTCATGCTGCTGAAGAAGCACTGTGACTATGCACTTTCACTCCTCCAACTTGAAAAAAAGAAAAAAAAAAAAAACCCCGAGGAAAATGAACACCACTGGCTAGTTAGGAGTATTTTGAGAATTCACTTTAAAGTGCTGAGAAAGCACTGTTATACATGATAATTAAGAGTTCGTTAAAAATTTATGCTTTTAATTTTAATAAATTATTTATTTATTTTAAATATATTGTGCTTCGTTGCCTGGATCCTGTTATCTTCCATTTATCCACACTTGGGGTAAATCTAGCTGACGACCCTTGCCATCATGACCCAAGATACCACCTTGTGGCAGGTGTAGGAATTGTGAGTTAAACCCTGGGGAGATACAAACGTGTGGCAATAGAAATTCAAGTCCTTAGAAATTCAAGTCCATGAGGAGATACTAAAAGTAGTGAATATACGAAAGGACTGACTCTGTAATGCATATTTATTTATTCTATCTCATATTTCTATGGAAACAGAAGGCCAAAGTGTAAACCTGCCTAGAAGACAAAATAATTATAAATTCAAACAGAGAATTTTAAGTTTCCTGTTATCTTAGTTTTTAATAACGTTCCTGTTTTCCACATTGCAGTTTTTTTCACAGGCTGTGTGATTGTTCTTTTTGCTTATTCTCTGTGTGTGTGTGGGGGTTTTTTTTTTTTGAGACGGTGTATCACTCTGTCACTCAGGCTGGAGTGCAGTGGTGGGATCTCAGCTTACTGCAACCTCCACCTCCCAGGTTCAAGCAATTCTTCTGCCTCAGCCTCACAAATAGCTGGGATTACAGGCACCTGCCGCCACAGCTGACTAATTTTTTCGTATTTTTAGTAGAGATGAAGTTTCACGATGTTGGCCAGGCTGGTCTCCAACTCCTGACCTCAAGTGATCTGCCTGCCTCGGCCTCCCAAAGTGCTGGTATTACAGGCGTGAGCTACTGTGCCTGGCCCTTTTTGCTTATTCCTACAGAGAGGATTTTATGCTAATAGTTGAGTAGAGATGAACTCTTTCAAAAATTGGCATAAGTTTTCAGCCAAATCTTTTGAAGGGATCTCCTGGACTAAATGAAAGAAAAACAAATGGCAGTGAGAAAAATGTCATGATTTCTTTAAATTAAGTTTTTAAACATTATTAGTGGGGGAATTACTGACTAGGAATAATTATGACAAACATATTATTGTAAAGATCTTTTGACTAAAATACATGTGTATATATCATTTTTTGTCATTGTACCAGGAATTAAATAAAATTAAATGTGGAAGAGTAGCCATTTGTATTAATGATCTTTTGTAAGTTTCTAAGAGAGTTTAGAATTCCGTATGTGAAATGACTATGGTCATAATACTTCTCCTGTCTACAATTTATAATTTAGACTTTGCATTTGGAATGCAAATAAGATGGTAGGTTTCTTTTTTTTTTTTTTTTTTTTTTTTTTAGTAGTCATTTTATTACACAGGCAGGCCTTTAGGATCAGAAAACCAGCAAGTCCTATTTCAGACATGCTGCCTTTGCCCAGATTTCCACGCCTGCCCCGCCCCCCACCCCCTTTCTCCTTAATTTTCTTTCATAGGTCTGGTTTAAAACGCTCTCGCTCTTCTTACTCAATTGATTTTGTTGCGTTTCCCCCAGTGTCTATCGCTGCAGGTCTGTCCTCCCTCCTTAGATTCTTGCCTTTGTTCTTCCTAACATGGACCCAGCTAGAACTCCTTAGGGTCAGTTCCTCTTCAGAAATGCACACGAATCTGCAGTCCGTTGGGCATCATGATTATTTGTTTGTGTTTCATCTTTCTCAAGAGTCATAGAAGGTAAAGAAAAAGAGGGTGGTAAGTGATGGAAGGAAAACATTTTTATTTTTGCTAACTTGTAACTTCTTGTTAAAAAAGGATCCAAAGATCCCCAAGTGTGAACAGTCTCAAAAGGGCTTTTTGCTTGCTACAGGGACCTGAGAATTGAGAAACAGCTGTGAAACTTTGAACCTTGGCTGGAAGGTACTGGTATTGACTGTGGCAAGAAAACAGGGGAGCTAATCTGTAATATTCTTAGATGGAACGAAGGAAAGAAAGAGAAAAGAGAAAAAAAAATCAAAGAAAAGCAAAGAAAAGGAAGAGAAAATGTAAAAGAGGGAACTAGCTTTGGATCCCCATGGAGACATATACTGGCAGGAGATACCGTGCCCCTGATTTGATCTTACCCTCTAGCTTCTGGTCCATTGGAGCCTGGGGTATTGGAATCTACCACTATTAGTGTGAAGGTGACAGGGAGGGAGGAAAGGGTGAGAGTAGAAGTTTTGGATTCCACTGCTTAATGTGTAGATTCAATGTAATCCCAATAAAATCCCAGCAGACTTTTTTTTAGTAGAAATTGACAAAATGATGATAAATTTCATATGGAAATGCAAACGACTTAGCAAAAACAACTGAAAAAAAATAAAGAACAGAGGTAACTGATTTAGCATGTATTATGAAGCTGCAATAATCAACACAGTGTGGTATCAAGAAGACAAATAAATTGAGGTAACAGAATGGAGAATCCAGAAATAAACCCACACATTTATGGGTAACTTCTTTTTGATAAAAGTGCAAAGGTAATTTAGTGGAGAAAGGATTATCTTTTTAACAAACAGTGTGGAAACAAATTAGAGATCCCTACGGAAAGTACATGCTTCCATTTATCTTTTATATCATATTAAAAAGTTAACTCAAAGTGACTTAAATGTAAAACCTAAAACTGTAATTCTTCTGTAATAAAACTAGAGAACTCCTTTATGACTTTGGGTTAGGCAAAGATTTCTTAGTAAGTTACCCCAAAACATAATCTAAACATGCAGAAATAATAAATTACTTTCTCAACACGAAAAATGTTGACTTTTTGAAAGATATGCCACCGCCTGAGAGGAAATAATTGTGAAACATATATCTGATCCTGTATCTAGATGTATAAAGAACTCTCAAAACTCAGTAATAATAAATCAACCAAAATTTTATTATTCATTTATTTATTTATTTATTTATTTTTTGTAGTGAGATAGTTTATTTGGAGAAAGATTCCAGGGAGCTGAAGTGAGAGATTGTATTAGTCCATTTTCATGCTGCTGATAAAGACAACCTGAGATTGGGCACTTTACAAAAGAAAGAGGTTTAACGGACTTACAGTTCCATGTGGCTGGGGAGGCCTCACAATAATGGTGGAAGGCAAGAAAAAGCAAGTCACATCTTACATGGATGACAGCAAGAAAAGAGAGAGCTTGTGCAGGGAAACTCCTGTTTTTAAAACTATCAGATCTCATGAGACTTATTTACTATCATGAGAAAAGCATGGGAAATACCCACCCCCATGATTCAGTTATCTCCCATCAGGTCCCTCCCACAACACGTGGAAATTATGGGAGCTACAGGATGAGACTTGGGTGGGGACACAGCCAAACCATATCATTCCACTCTGGGCCCCTCCGAAATCTCATATCCTCACATTTCAAAACAAATCATGCCTTCCCAACAGTCCCCCAAAGTCTTAACTCATTGCAGCATTAACTCAAAAGTCCACAGTCCAAAGTCTCGTCTGAGACAAGCCAAGTCCCTTCCACCTATGATTCTGTAAAATCAAAGGCAAGGTAGTTACTTCGTAGATACAATGGGGGCACAGGCATTGGGGAAACACAGCCATTCCGAATGGGAGAAATGACAAAGGGGCTATAGGCCCCATGCAAGTCCAAAATCCAGTGGGGCAGTCAAACCTTAAAGCTCCAAAATGATCTCCTTTGACTCCATGTCTCACATCCAGGTCACGCTGATACAAGAGGTGGGTTCCCATGGTCTCGGGCAGCTCTGCCCTGTGGTTTTGCAAAATCAACCAAAATTTTAAAAGTGGGCAAAAGATTTGAACAGATACTTAAGCAAAGAATATATATGGGTAACAAACATAAAAAAAGATGCTCAACACACATGAACATAAATATGGGAACAACAGACACTATAAACTACTAGAGGTGGGAGGGAGGGAGGGGAGCGTGGGTGGAAAAACTACCTATTGGGTACTGTGCTCACTACCTGGATGACAGGATCCATACCTCAGACCTCAGCACCATGTGGCATACCCATGTAACAAACCTGTACCTGTATCCCTTGTATCTAAAATAAATGTTGAAATAAAAAAAAAGATACTCAACATTATTTGTCATTAGGGAAATGCAAGTTAAACTCAAAATGAGCTACCTATACACATCTATTCAAATTGTTAAAATTAAAATGATTGACCTCACTAGGGGTTTGCAAGGACAGGAAGGAACTAGAATTCCCAAACATTGTAGATGGGAATGTAAAATAGTACAAGCACTGTGTAAAACAATGTGGTAGTTTCTGGAATAGTGGAAATTTTACCTACTAAATCATCAAACCATTGCACTCATAGGTATATAAAAGGAAAATAAAAGCATGTGTACATAAAAATACATGTACATAAATATTAATATCAGCCTTATTTGTAGGAGTCAAAACTGCAAACAACCCACATATAAGTGAATGGATAAATAAACTGTGGTGTAACTGTTGATAGGATGTAAACTTGTACAGCCACTATAAAGAACGGTATGGAGGTTCCTCAGAAAATTGCAAAAAACAACTACCATATGACCCAGCAACCCCACTATTGGATATATGTCCAAAGGAGAGGAAATCGGTATATGGAAGAGGAGATAGCTATAGAGTATAGAGAAGAGATCAGTATATGAGAGAACACTCCCATGTTGATTGCAGCATTATTCACAATAGCCAAGATAGGGAATCAATCTAAGTATGATGGATGAAGAAACTGTGGTACATATACACCATGGAATACTATTGAGCCATAAAACAAATAAAATGTTGTCTTTCACAGCAACATGGATGAGTCTGGAGGATATCATGTTGAGTGAAATAAGCCAGGACCAGAAAAATAAGTACAGCATGTTCTCACTCATATGCAGAAACTAAAAAAGTTGATCTCATAGAAGTAGATACTAGAATAGTTGTTATTAGAGGTTGGGAAGGAAAAGGGAATGGGGGGATAGGGAGAGATTAGTTAAAGGATATAAAATTACAGCTAGGAGAAGGTATAAATAGGAGGAATAAATTCTAGTGTTTTGTAGCGCATTAGGATGAATATAATTGACAATAGTTTATTATATATTTTTGGCTAACTAGAAGAGAGGATTTGGAATGTTTCCTGCACAAGAAAATAAGTGTTTGAGGTGATGGATATTAATTGCTCTGATTTGATCATTATACTTGTATGTATCAAGACGTTACTATGTACCCCATATGTACAATTATGTGTCAATTAACTTAAAAAATAAATTGTAGTATATTCATACAACAAACACTACTCAGTAATTAAAAAATTAACTATTGATATATGATACCACAGAGATGAATCTGAAAATAATTATGCTGAATTAAACAAAGTTGACCTCCTCAAAAAGAATGTTTATTGCATGATCTCATTTGTATAAAATTTGAAGAAATGCAAACAGATCTTTTTGTTGATGTTGTTGGGGGACAGGAAGAAGGAGGGATGGAAGATGGAACATGATAGGAGAAAAGAGACCAACAAAAAGTACAATGGGGAAATTTTTGAGAGTGATGAAGCACATTTTTTACATATGGATATCCAATTCCATCTTGATTGCGGTGATGGTTTCTTGGGTATATGTATGTCAAAGAGCTTATCAAATTTTATATTTTGTTTCATATTTTTTTGAGACACAGTCTTGTTCTGTCATCCAGACTGGAGTGCAGTGGTGCCATCATAGCTCAATGCAGCCTTGAACTCCTGTCTCGGCTCCCAGAGTATCTGGGACTACAAGTGCATACCACCATGCCCGGCTAAATTTTTAGTTTTTTGTAGAGATGGGGTTTCACCATGCTGCCCAGGCTGGTCTCGAACTCCTGGACTAAAGTGATCCTCCCACCTTGGTTTCCCAAAGTACTGGGATTATAGATGTGAGCTACTGCACTGGGTCCAAATTATGTATTTTAAATATGTGGAGTTTATTTTATGTCACCAATACTTTATATAGTTGAAAAATAAAATACCTTATGTTATGTTTAAATCACTAGTATGGGCTTACTCTTACTGGTTTAAAATGTGCTTTTCTTGCCTATAATCCTAGCACTTTGGGAGGCCACGCTGGGAGGATCGCTTGAGACCAGGAGTTCAAGACCAGCCTGGGTAACTTAGAGAGATCCCATCTCTACAAAACATTTTTAAAAATTTGCCAGACCACCCGTACCTTTAGTCCCAGCTGCTCAGGAGGCTGAGGTGGGAGAATCACTTGAGCCCAGGAATCTAAGGCTGCAGTGAGCTATCATTGTACCACTGCACTCCAGCCAGGGCAAGAGAGCAAGACCTTGTCTCTGAATGAATGAATGAGTGCTTTTCTTAAGTGTCTGTTTTTCAGTTAACACTTTGTGACAGTTTAAGTTAACAGTTCCTTTAGTGTTAGTGATATTTAAATGTTTTTAGACATTAAACGTTTGTTATCCCAGCACTTTGGGAGGCCGAGACGGGCGGATTATGAGGTCAGGAGATCAAGACCATCCTGGCTAACACGGTGAAACCCCGTCTCTACTAAAAACTACAAAAAACTAGCTGGGCATGGTGGCGGGCTCCTGTAGGCCCAGCTACAGGAGGCTGAGGTAGGAGAATGGCGTGAACCCGGGAGGCAGAGCTTGCAGTGAGCCGAGATCGCACTACTGCACTCCAGCCTGGGCGACAGAACTAGACTCCATCTCAAAAAAAAAAAAAAAAAAAAAGTTTGTTATATGGAGGCTTAAAAAATGATGCAAATGTTGAAGGACCAAAATTTCATGAGACGGACTGTGAAATAAAGCAAGATCAATGATTCATTAAATCAAAACTTTCTCTGCACAACATCATAAAAAGTGGAGTATGATGTTATGCTTTGTGGTAGTACTGAAAACTCTGTTTTCTACATTTATTCATTTGTTCCTCAAGTATATATTAAGTACTTCTTTTCACTTAATATTTAAAGTGCAAAAAAAGAAATTACTAAAAAAGCAGACTTCTAGAGGGGTTCATATTTTGATTACAAAGCTGAGATTTATGTACATAATTTACAACTAAAGGAAGTCTTTAACTGAGTTCAAGAGTATGGTTGTTAATTTTTCTTTCTTACAAGTCTTAACTTTTGAGGTATTAATTGAGAGGTCCAAATTCCTTCTTCAGAAAATAATGATTTCTTTTATTTCGGGTTTTTACGTTAATCTTGTGTGTGTGTGCGTGCATGTGTGTGTGCGTGTGTGTGTATATTATAAATCCACTGTCTATTTTAGTAATTAATTATAGGGATTATAGGATAAATTCCACATCTATTCTCCTTTTTAACATGTTTATCTAAGACTTGATTTGAAAGTTGCTAATGCTGTTTCTGGCCTAGTCAACCTCATTTGAAATTATAGCAGTAACGTTCAGTAATATTAACAATTTTTCTAGATATTACCTCTCTGGCTGGGAAGGTTTTCCTTCAGTGATTCATGTAAAGCTTAGAAACGGAAGGTACTTTCTGAAGAAGCATTTACCTTTTCTACTCCTCTTATTTTGAGTGACTTTACAGTGACCATTTTTTACGATGTACATCTCTAACATACTTACCTTCTTTCCTTCATATTACATCCTTTTGTGTTACAGTTCTGTGTAGTCAGGGCCAGCCGTGGGGCTGAGCCTCTGTGCACCTACAACTCCCAGGCGAGCTGGTTGAGAAGGAAGCATCCGTATTTACATCTTGTCACCACGCAGGCCTCCTGAGGTCCTAACTATGGCTGTTTGCATTGTGCAGCTGCTAAGCAGATTCTTGGACTGCCTGTTTCTCCTGTAGAGACATATTCGTGCATGTGTATTGTGCCAGCTGTGGGTAAAATTGTGAAGTAGGAAGTTTGCCTTTTGCGCCTGAATGATCATTTTGGCAGTCATTTCTATCTCCAACTCAAGGCTTCTTTTTACTCCTTTCTCAATCCACAGTTTTTGTGTTCTGTTGTTCTTATTAAAACCTGCTTTGTGAAAAGACCTGTTATCAGCCCCATTTAATAATGTGAATTTAAGTCAACTTTCCCTTGAAGTATATGCATTTTAAACTTTATCCCTGAGTGTGGTGTGAAAAGCTTTTCTTTCCCAGCTGGATTTTAGGCTTTGGGAAACAAATAGAGAGGAAGAGGGTGGGGGAAGGGAGTACTTACTTGATGCATCTGAAATCATGCTGTGGGTCCGTGGTTTTCCCACTGTTTTTAGTCACATTTCCCGTTATGCTGAAGCTCAGTATCTAAAATTGGTTTTACAAAATGGAACTGACTGGCTGAGACAGAAATGGAGTGTTCAGAGGCCCATTTATTCACCCTCCCTTTTCCTGGGGGCTCCCCACCAGAGACCATCCAAGAGACCTCTGTGGACCACAGTTTAAAAGCCAACTCTGGACTTCTGGTTTCTGCCTGGCTTGTAGGAACCTGACACAAGAAGTAATATCCGACATTTTAACTTTTCTTGAACCCATCAGAAAGCTGATGTTTCAGGGAAACAAACTAGCCTAAAATCCAAGGAAAACCAGGCACCTCCAAAGAAAGACTGAATGCAGGCCTGGGCTCTCTGTTGCAGAACTCAAGAGGAAGGCAGAGCTGCCATAGACATAGGTAAATTGAATTCAGATAAAATTGTAACAGATTGCTAAAGGCCGCATGTGCGACAGGGTGAGTGTGTAGGACCAAAGGGAGTCTCAGACACAAGGGATATTAGTGCCCACTTGGAGACTCTCCTCCGTGGGCTTCCCTGGGAGCTCACAAGAAAGGCTGGAGGATAGAGAAGGAGATCTGGGAAAGCCTCTCTTGCTGGTGTAGGCTTGGAGGAGGGGAGGAAACACTCTTGGGCCCAGACTTTTGGGGGTCTCCTACCACCACACAAGGGACAGAACCCACTGAGAAAGCCCCCCAGCCCTGAGATACAGGGAGCCAGGGTTTTTCTAAAGCTGAGGTGAGATCAGGACAGCAGAGGACACTAACCAACCACACCTCGGCCAAACTTAAATCCTCATGTTCAACTCACTCAGTATTTCAGGTATCTGTTGCAGTGTAACAAACCACCTCAGAATTTAGTAGCCTAACATATAAGCAATTATAACCTCTCAGAATTCTGCAACCGGAGCCATTCGGGATGTTCTGTGATTCTACATGGTATCTGGGATGTTCTGTAATCCTACGTGGTATCTGCTGGTGCCAAAAAATCCCAATGGCTTCTCTGTTCATATAACGGGCACCCCAGTGGGGCTGGCTGGAGCAGCTGCAGGCTGTTTTGGGGATGCTTTTTCCCTGCCTCTGTCTTTGACTTTCTTGGTTGCTTCTTCCAAGAGCAAAAGCAGAAGCTCCCTAGCCTCTTAAGGGCCAGACCTGGAGCTGGCCACCACATTACTTCCAGTGCATTCTGTTGGTCAAGACAAATTACAGGGCCAGCCCAGATACAAGGGAAAGAGAGTCCACCTCTTGACTGGTAGAACAGCATGTACATATAGGAAAGGGGAAACTCATTTGTAACCACCTTTGTAGATTATCTACCATATTTAATTTGCCACACTTTATTTTTCCTGCCTCTGTCTTTGGCTTTCTTGTTCTCCTCTATCTATTAATAGTCTCTTCCTAATTCCCCACCCATTAAAATACACGTAATTCTTCAGGGCCCAACCTAATGCCACTACCTTCACGAAAAGGCTGGTTATATAATTTATCATTTAAAAGGAGATGCTTTAAGAGTAAAAACGGCCACCAAAAGGACAACAGGCAATAAACTCTGATGGTTCCTGGCAAATGGGGACATATAATAACTATTCATGAGCCTCTCCCTGATTCTTCTATTCAGGAACAATCTTTCTCTTCTGCTGAATTTGTTCTTATCTCTGATGGTACACATTTTATTCTTCCTAGTATTTTGAGAGCAAATAACTGTCAAAGCTCTCCTAAAATGTAAATTCCTAGAAAGCAGATTCACTGTCTTATTTGCCTTTCCCAGAGCCCTTGGCATAGTGCAATTGACTAAGCGCTCAATTGTGAATTGGAGAAGAAAGTGGAAGACAGAAGCACCAGCACTGATGTTCTTAGGTTATTAAAAATGTCTTATAGAATTGAATAGCTCCATTGGATTTAAGTACTAGTAATTATGCATCTTTTACTAACCTTTGATTGAACATCTAGGCATTGTAGTTCCTTCATCTCAAACAGGAGGATGTCATACTTGTGTTACATATGTTATAGGGATATTGTAAATGGCAAAGGAAATGATGTATGCCCAAACATTTTGAAATATTATGTAAAAATACTTCTATAGATACAAGATGATATTATTTCAGTTTATTTATTTTTTTCTAAAATTGGCTCCAATTGAGCAGTCCAGATAATTTCTTCGTCCATTGTTTTTTTAGTGGAAGTTCAGACTTTAATTCTCCTTCTCCAAAATTCTTTAGTTAAGATAAGGTGGGGGGACAGTAGGTCGGAAGTAACTAGATACAAGTCTCAACCCAGCCATTTCCATCGACTGCTGAGCACATGGGCACTGAGCTTCTTCGAGTCTGTTTTCATATCTTTAAAGTGAAATAACACCTACTCAGTCCAAGGGGTTAGTGTGAGACTCGAATACATATGAAAAATCCTTCTAAAATAAGAATAAAGGGTCTTATTTATTCTTATAAATAAAGGTCATGATATTAATGATTATTTCAGAATTATCTGTTCTACGATTTTTTGCCTGATATTTGGTTGTCTGTCTGTCTGTCTATCTGTCTGTCCATCTATCTATCTATCTATCTATCTATCTATCTATCTATCTATCTATCTATTGTTGTGTGTGTTTATATGAATTTAGAGCTGGAATTTTTGTGTCTCAGGGCTTTAAATTATCAAGTGTTTGGAATTTCTGTCTTTTTTTAGAGAAAGGAACCATTTTATTTCTTACATTTTACACAAGCACGGGCTACGAAGCAGAGTGTTGTTTCTTTCTCTGTCAAAGAACAGTGTCAGTGCATCTTAAGCAAATATATAGACAGCTAAAACTACTGCAGTACAAATGACATGAAGGACTTTAGACATCCCCATAACCCAGAGTTACATGGTTTCAGATTAAGTAAATGCTATTGTGTTCTTAAATCCTTGCTTCAGCCACCTGAGAGGACTGCAGAAGCAGATGACAGTGATGGTGCTGGAGGCGGGGCCAAGAATAAACCACAGCTGGGCTCATGGTAGCCAGGACTTGTAATTCACCAACAGGGCCATTTCTACTTCACAGTCTATTCTAATTCTACTTTCTTGTTGCCTCTCATGTGGGGACAATATTTCTGAGGCCCAGCAGCATTTTCTGATTTTATGCCAACTGCTCTGTTGTCAGCTGCTGAGGATTCTCCTGAATGATGCATCATGTATCCCTCCTCCTGTAGAAATTCATTGGAAATTGCTCTCTCACCATCACAACACGGTTGAAGCCCTTAAGCTGGATTGTTTACACTCTGCCTCCATCCCAGGATTATTTGTTTCCTTCTTTGCGTGGCTTTGGGTATTTGATACTCTATTCGAATCATTCATTTTCCCTCCCTCCTCACTCTCTCCATTTCAGATGCTCAACATGGAATTCCTGTCAGAAGTCTTTTTAGAGTGCTTCTCCAAAGCTCTGAGGACTTCCTGAATTATAAGAGTTCACCAGGCCCAAGTTGTAGTGAAGATGCCAGTCTGTCTGCTATAGCAGGATTTATTTTAAGGCATCTCTGAAGCTTTTTGTTTTATTCCATTCAGAGTCAAGAGAACCCCTCTTGGGGACAGTGAAATATACCCTGGCACATTTCTCCTGAGCACATGTTTATATTTTAGTATGAAAGAGCCTGCTAAGCTTGCTAAGAATTTATATAGCAAAGATTGCAATTTCTCAAGCCCCTTGTAAAGTCATTATGGTTCATATGACCTCTGGGATAATGCACATCTTAATGTGCTGCAGAATATCAGCGTACACATTTCTTGATCAGAGTAGAACTCTACTTAGAATTTCTGGTGTGTATGTGTGCATGTCTTCCTAGCTTTTTTTCTCTCTTAGGTAATAGGACCTATACCCTTCAAAAAGTCATGGTGTCTTAGAAGGTGCTATTTTAGTTGTGTAGTAGAGATTCTTTCTGCTATTCACTAGGAAAAGTGAGTATTTGTTTTTCCATTTATTTATTTCTTCAATTATTTTACACTTAAAACATTTAACCTTTCTGGAAGGAAATCTTTCTAGAATAAATATTTTTCTACTTTTTAAATGGACTAAAAGTGGTTTGATTTTTTTGATGACTCAATTATTAATTTCTGACTGCAGCTTTTCTGAAATTGATGTCAGCAGAATAGTTGTATACTGCATATTTATAGGTATCTTTAGAAAAACAGTTTTCTGTGATCAAGTAAATTGGATAAATACTAGGTAAACAAGATTAGGCAGCTTTCTTTTTTTTCCAGATTGTTCTGAACCTTTACCATGTGAATGTGTATTTTGAGTCTCTGCAGGGGGTTATGGAATGGAAGTTTTCTCAAATATAATGAACCACGGAACCCCCTTTGTGCTACATTTGTTATAGTTCCTAAAGAAAATCTTTAGAACTTTTTGGGAAAAAGTTGCTTTAGTGTGATAGCCTCTCAGGCTCTCAATATGTATGGGATTATTTGCCTCTATTTTGAATTACCCCAGACTGCTGCTAAATTTTTGTCTTCTTTTAAAATACATTCTCTACATATTCTTGTTTTCTACAGTTTTCATTTGTCATTGTGAGTGCTTTGGTTTTTCCTAACTGCCTGATACCATCCCCTTAGCCCACACGAGTTATGATACAGGTGCTCATATAATTTATCATTCAAACCAGAATACTTTTGGAAGTGAAAGAGAACTTTGTTAATAGTTATGCTGGAGTAGTAGCTGTAAACTGTGACTCTCCAGGGCAAACCGAAATTGTCATGGCTAATATAAAATCTAATTCAATACCAACTAACATAAATAGTAGAAGCATTTTATTGGTTCACGTACCAGAAAAGTTTAGAGGCTGACTGGGTGCTGTTGTGGCTTGATCAGGATTCATTTACCTGTCTCCATGTGTACGGATTATCTTGGGGCTGGTCTGCATCATGGTGCAAAATAATTGCAGTATTTTTAAGTTTTACATCTTGCCAGCCAGTTTGCATAGTTTGTCATCAGAAAAGAGAGCATCCTTGTCCCAGAATTCTTAGTAGAAATCTTGAGCTTGGGCTGGTTGGACAAACTCCTAAACCGATCACCAAGTCCTGAAGAATTCCAAGTACTTATTGGTTTAAATATATTGCAGCAATTAGTGGGGAATGGAGATGGGATTACTCTGCTATTACCATGGTTGACAGAAAATATCCCTGGAGGTGGGACTCCATCCCATCCAGAAAAAATGGCTGCTACATGTTGGAGGCTGGATAGAATGGATATTGGGCAGACAACCACATTCTCTAATATACATACCTTCTTTATTTGTTTCCTCAGCTCTGTAGGAGACTTGGCAACCAGCTATCCAAGTTAATTAGAACTCCCTGTAAAGTAACAACAAGTGTTCAAAAGGCCCTCCTGTAATGAATGTGCATGAATACTGGATTTGTCACATCTATTTGGGATATTCAGAGGTTTTCTGCTTTCTTCCTAATTTTCAATTGTGTTCTAGATAGATGATGCCAAATGACTGAGCAGTAGATAGATGAAGTAATTAAGAAGGATTTGGCCAATAAATTACTGAGAAAATATTAAGAAATACATCTTCTAATCAGATTGTTTTTGAACATTTTATTACACAAGTTATATATGTTCATTGTTTAAAAAATAGAAAAGATAGATAACCTATTTGAAGATAGTGAAGAGCATTTGTAATCTTACAGCTCTAACTTAAAACCCAGATTAATTTTTAACTCCCTTCTGAAGTAAAAATTGCCTATTTTTATGTAAGTATTTCTGTATGGAAATGACAAGTCTGTTGTGTCTTTGAAAATTAGAAACAGCAATATTTTGCGCTGCACCTGATATTTTCTTTCCTCAACAAATGTTACCCAAATTATGTGATTTGGTAATTTATAATATTGCTTGACTGATACTTCAGCTACCTGTTTTTTCCTTTTATGAAATGCAGATTGAAGAATAATAGGTTTTTTCAAAAAAGGTGAAAATGTTTCTTTTAGACACAAATTATTTTCTATTTACAAAGCTGTTATATTTATTCAGCATATCTCAGAGGAAAATTGTTTTCAAAAATGACTATTTTGAGAGACACATTTCTTCATCATTCCATCAGAACCTTATAATGAATTTGATGCAAATTGCTTTTGAGGGGTTTATCTCTCAGTCATAAATATATAGGGGCACGTTAGGAATTGCATGTCTGTAAATTTGGGGTTCTAGGTGTGATACCTGAAAAGGGACTGATATAGCTGAGCATGACTATGCAGTCTGTGATAAGAAAACAATTCAGAGTCCTTTCTGGCTTCTGCTTCTGGTTTTGTCTCTTTACCTTAGCAGTTCTGAGTCTCACCTTGCTCATCTGCAAACTGAGGATAATACCATTTAAAGTTGAGGGTTTGTTTCAAGAATTAAATAAATCGTGGCATATGAAGCTCTTGTCACAAGATAGGGAGTTAATAAATATGCTGTTGCTCTTAATGGGCAAGTCCTAACTGATGGCTTAGAAACCTAAGATTGGAAGGCATCTTGGAGATCTTCTGGCTTAACCTCCTAACAATGCAAAAGTTTGTCCTGGAACACTCCTGGAAGATGGATCTTAAGGGTCTCATTAGATATCCTAGGGATCCCACTGTCTCAGAAGGCAGTCTGTGCATATTTTTGGTCAGTTCTAATTATTAATGATAATAACACATTTTATTTGTGGTTTACGAAATGCTTTTACAGTCATTATTTTAACTGATCTGTATCATAATTCTGTAGGGTTGGTAGAACTTTTGGAAGCTTTCCTTATGATGAATACAAGTCTTCTCTCCTATACTTTGTACTTATTGATTCACAGAGATACATGGAACAAATTTCACTGACAGTCTTTCAGATTTTATCCATTCAACAACTATTTATTGTACGACTGCTATATGCCAGGCACTTTTTTAGGCAACAGACATAGAGTGGTGAGGGTAAAACAGTCTTGTCCCTGTCTTCTTGCAACTTATAGTCTAGTACGGAGATCTGTAAACTATAGCCTTCAGTTCAAATCCAGCTCACTGTCTGTTTTTGTAAATAAAGTTTTATTCGAACATAGCCAGGCCTCTTCTTTTGCTTTTGTACTACAACAGCAGAGTTGAGTAGTTGCAACAGAGACCTTAAAGCCTAAAATATTTACTGTCTGGCCCTTTAAAGAAAAATGTTGCTGACCCCTTGCCTGGTGGATAAGGTAGATACTAAATTCTCAAATATGTGAATAAATATGTGATTTCAAATTTCTGTAATGCAACATGCTATGAAAGAATGAGAAGGAGAACCTCATTTAGACTAGGCAGTAAATAAAACCTTCTTGAGAAAGTAGGATTTAAGTTGGGCCCTGAAGGACAAAAAAAAAAAAAAAAAAAAAAAAGCTAGAGGATGTGGATGTGAGGATTAAATATGTAGAGGGACGACCTGCATGGAGGTCTGCAGAAGGAAAAAATCTTGGTGTATCTGAATAAATAAAGGAAGGCCAGTGGAACTGGAACCAATGGAGGAGTGAAGGTGAGTGGTTTGAGGTTCAGGTAGAGACGTAGCAGGAGCCAGGTCAGGCATGGCTTTCTAAAAACAGTGTTTTCTTCTTAGGGTCACTAGGACAATACTGAAGTGTTTTAAGTAGATTCACGTTTTAAATCAATTATGTGGAGATAGGGAGGAGTGGTTGCATTAGCTATTTGTTGGACTGGTTGCTTCCATGTGTTGAGTCAAGAAGGCATGGAATCTGGGATGACTTCCAGTCATCTAGTTTAAGCAGTGGGGTGAATGGAGATGTCGTTTATGAGATGGAAACTCCGGAGGAGAAGCAGGATTCATAGGTGATGATGATGATTTCAGTTTTGGAGATGTGGAGTTTGAGGTGCCAATGAGATAGCTAAGTACAAATGTCAAGAAGACAGTTGGATGTGCAAATCTGGAGCTTGGAGGAAAGATATGGGTAGTAGGTATAATTTAAAAGTCATCAGCATTTACAGTTCTTTGAAGCCATGTTGGTAAGTGAGATTGCCTAGGGAGACGGGTACAGGGAGGAAGGTACAAGGCCCCAGTCCTGAGAACTCAAGCATTTATAGTTTGGGAGGAGGAGGAGTGGAAGCCTCCAAAGGAGACTGAGAAGGAGCAGCCAGAGGAGTAGGCAGAAACCTAGGAGAGTTGGGTGTTCCTGCGCTCGGGGGAGACAGTGTTTCAGGAAGGAGGGCTGGTTTTATATGCCCATGCTGCTGCTCAGGACTTGTGTGGGGCTCGGTGTCCCGGCTTTCTGCACTCAGATTTTGTTGACAGCTCTTGGATTAGCTATGATTAGGAAGTGAACACAACCTCACCGGCCTATTCTTTCGAAGTTTTTTCTTCTGGCTAATCATCTTGATTTCTTTCTGTTCTTTCTCATATCTAGTTTTGAAAGTCCCTAACATTCTTGTTACTCTCCCCAAGTATATTCTAGCATGTCAGTGGCCTTCTTAGACATGGCACCTAAAACTGAACTCATTAATTCCTGGTACAGTCATAGTTGTACGTAATAGAAAACGACTAGTGTGTTTTCTTGCCATAGTCATTGTTATTTTTTTTAAATGTGAGTTCAGATTGCTTTGGCTTTTGGGAGAAGCTGTATGTAATACTGTTAACTCAGATTTAGCTTGAAGGCAAGTAAAACACCTATGTCCTTTTTCTAAACACTAATTGCTATTAGGTCAGATCTCATACTTGTGCAGTCAATTGTTTGAACACAGAAACAGAGAATTCAGTTTAATCCACTATGTGTTGGCTCATTCATTTAAATTTTTTTTCTTTTATATTACCTATCCTCTTAGCTTTGTATTCCTCATGAACTTCATAAATATATATCCTTTTATCTTCATCTGAATCACTGATTAAAACCGATAGAAAATTAGAATTTGGAGACAGTCCCATGGTGTACCTACGGAAACCTTGTCTAGATTGACACCAAATCATTAATAAACACCCTCTTAGGATAGTGGTTCAGCTGCCTAGAAATACGTCCTTGCATTCATTACACCTCTCTCTTTAGTAAAAGCTTAATGTGAAGATGTTATTTGAAAGTCAAAAGAGAAGTAATTGGGATGAGAACTGTTGAAATGAGGCTCTATATGATGGGCCCTGATATTTGTTATATTAGCTAGAATTTCTTCAGTATGGACTCCAAGTGCAGCTTATACTATCTTGAAGAGGGTAGCCATTGGTTTCCCACACTCATATATCTGTCCTTTTACTAGGTGCTATTTAAAAATGCACAGACTTTATTGAGTGGCCCTCATTGAGTCCTATGATTAGTCTTGGATGAGGATTAACAGGTTGTAGTCTATTTCAATAATATGTTCAGGAGCAATGAAGGACTTTCACAATGTTGAGCAGTCTATGGTCAGTCTTTGAATCCACAAACATAAACCATTTTGGGGTCAACTATAATTCAGCATGGACTGCAGGTGTTAATACTTCTTTGAAGTCTGCGTCATGCTAAATCACTCTGAGAATAATAGTGGGTAAAAATGTGCTCTTTGTAGATAAAATTTTATTCCTAAATAATAAAAGATAGTACTGCTTCCTAGCTGTTTTGCTTTTTAACAGCACCAAATAACTCTATACAGCCTTCAGATGAGCTGCATGCGTGGCCTCTGTCAAAGTTAATTGAAAGATAAGCATCTTCCTCCATATTGTTAGCAAAACAGGTGAAACCAGTGGCTGATTACCCTAAAAAAAAAAAAAGCTAAATAATCCCCTTTTAAAATCTTCAGCAATTACATATACAATATCGAATACCTTACTTTTTTTGCTTGATTCCTAGGGGAAACAATTTATAGCTAATTCAGTCTGGGGACACAAGAAGATGCGGTTTTCTAAAATAAAAATCATGATTAAAATAGCCAGCTGGTCTTAATCCTGCACTTAAAATATTTCAGACCAAAGTCATTGCTATCCTATTTTGATATAAAACTCCAGTGTCTCAATTGCTTAGGCCCTTGAAACAAATATAAGATTAATTCTTGAAACACATTTTATCTCACATTTGCAGGTTTTCTTATAGTGTACTTTTGTATCAAGGTGAAATGACTTTTTTTTTCCTGGAGAAGGGAAGGGATCAGGTACTTTAATTTTTATAACTATAATGGGCACATATTGTTAGTGAAAGCATATGGATTTTTAAAAAAATTATTACTAAGGATAATCTACATTTATAGATTCTTCTAGAATCTTTTACTGTTATTAGTTACAAAATTAATAGCACCTATAGTTTCTTTAGCACTTACTGTTTGAACACTGTGCTAGCACTTCCTTTGTATCACACAGTCCCTTAAAAAGAAGACATTATCATTTCAGTTTTCCAGTTGAGAAACCTGAGGGTTAGGGATGTTAAGTAACTTGCTCAAGGTCACCTATCTAGTACATTGTATCGATGGAATTCAGATCCTATCCTCTCTACTTCCAGAGTCTGGGTTCATAACCACTGTGCCCGACTGCTATTTTATAATCTCTAATTTGATGTGTCTTGTTGTACATTAAATAACGTCTTTTTGAGAGTAAGCAGAATGTAAATAATGATGTATTGAGTGGCCTTCTGTTAAAGTGAATGCATAGCCTTATTGTTGGAAGTCTTTAAGATAAACCTTTACATGCAATATGGTGGATGGAATTGAGACTTGCTTATCCAAACTCCACATTTTTCCCCCAAAGAATCAGCTATTTCTGCAGATTTTCTTTTAGTTTTTAATTCATTTTTCTGGATATAAACTGTACTTTGAGCGTGAATGGGGCAGTACCCCCTTTTCCTCCTATCTCCTATGCACATATGAAAGTTGTTAGCATTTAGACTGGCACTAACTTTTCAATGAATAGAGTGGGATTTGATGGTATTCTGTCATTTGTCAAAAAGAAAAGTTTAACTACATGTATATTATCCTATGTCATAGATGCTTTTATTATGATTGATTCCTTCTGAAGCAGTATACTGTGCAGATGTTTTATTCATGAGTTGTTATTTCTGCGAAAACTCTGTGGGTTCCTATTTCATTTTCCTCAGCTGAATATGCCATGATTGTTTTTTTGTTGTTATTGTTGTTAAACTTATCCTTATATAGGCAATATTATTTCAGAGATGTTGATGCACATTGTAGGCCTAGAACACAGCTGTTTGTAAAATTTAATGATTGTGGACTGCAGTTAAATTCCCACAAGTCGATAGTATAGATATCGAAGGCATTGATTGTGCAAGAAAATTATCTTTGATTTGTGTGGCAAGACTGCTGTCACACCATGACCATGATTTTCCTGTGGTGGCAGGGATGTTGGTGGGGATGGCATTGGAAATAAGTGACATATGACTGATAATAGTAACAAGAGGAACAACAAATGTGTAGTGAACTCATCTGTCTAACAAACTCTTAGACATTGTATATTTATTAAAACAACAATTACATGTGAAAGTCTCAATACCAACATCGTATTTGCCCATCGCTCTTCTTTTTTCTTCCTTTTTCTTTGATTTGTCTTTGTTTTTCTGGGGGGGATGAGGGGAGTTTTTTTTGCATTACCTTTCTGTCTGTATTAGAAATGCAATGGATTATTAAAAATTATTGAAGAGAAAGGCAGATTGTATCTATTCATAACACATATTGTGGATATTACTTTTCTGAATAAATGCTGAGTTAGAGTCCTTTATCCCCCCCATATGAATCTTGTTGCCCTGAATTTTGGGAGATATCATATTGAACACTGGTACGGAATGTTCTTTTGTACTTCTTGTGTATTTGAGTGGTTGTGTATGTGTGACAACAGGAAGAAAATCATAATGATGTAATGAGTTGTTTAAGGCATTTTTTATCCCTCTACCCCCTGCCCATCACCACTGTGCTCTCCTCTCTAGTGAAAGTTGTTAGCATTTAGACTGGCACCAACTTTGCAATGAATAGAGTGGGATTTGATGGTATTTTGTCTTTTGTCAAAAAGAAAAGTTTAAATACATGTATATTATCCTATGTTATAGAAGTTTTATTATGACTGATTTTGTTCTGTAGTTTTATATCGCATTCTTGACATTCAAGGGAAACTGAAGGTGAGCAGTGATTGGCCAAACTCTACTTAAGCTCTGAATTCATCAGAACTAGAGGAAACATTGCCCATGTATGTATTTGCTGTACAAACCAAGGCAACAGATTGTCTTTATGACTTTGTACATGGGTAAACGGGAAAGCCACACACACACCACGATCAAACAAAAGCCCTTTTTTGTTGCTTATCTCTGCCTTGGGCCAAATTATTTCCTCCGTCCCTCCCTTCGGAGCCTGGTCCCTTCTGTCCTTAGGTTTGTGCCAGCCAGTAGCCTCGTAGATGCGCTTGAAATTACCCTCAGATGAAGGCTGTCAATGTGGCTTTAAAAATTTTTATTTTTTATTTTTTTGAGACAAGATCTCTCTTTGTTGCCCAGGCTGGAGTGCAGTGGTGTGATCACAGCTCACTGTAGCCTCGACTTCCCAGACTTAAGCGATCTCTCACTTCAACCCCTCTCCCCCACACCTTTATACCACTCTGGTAGCTGGGACTACAGATGTGCACCACCATACCCAGCTAATGTTTTTAATTTTTTGTAGAGACACGGTCTCACTGTGTTGCCCAGACTGGTCTTAAACTCCAGGGCTCAAGTGATCCTCCTGCCTCAGCCTCACAAAGTACTGATATTACAGGCTCCAGCCACCACACCTTGCCTGGCTTTTTTGTTTAATGTTAGTGCCTAGCAGCCTACTTGACTGAGACACAGGCAGCTGTTGGGAAAGTAGTTTTCACTTGCCTTTGGTGCTTGTATTTTTTTTCTGACTTGTTTCTGGATGTCTCTTTCTATCCCTTTCCCTGTATATTTATTTACCCTTAGTGTGTCAGGTCCTTAAGAAAACTGGTACTGTCTGTCCCATTAAGATGTATTAAAAGCATTGATGCTGCCTAATCCAATCCTCACCTTTGAAAAGCCGAGGAGCTGGAATATGGATATTATGCTTGGAAGTCCAGGGCAATGGAGGTTTAAGGTTTAAGGTTTCACGGGCAGATTAGATGACTGGATTCCTTTTCTGTACTTGGTCAGTCTTATTTAAATGTGATGTAAGTCACTAGTCTTTACCATTGGTGTAGTTGTTAGCCATATTTTCAGGTCTTCCTTGTTCTGTTTTAATGCTGATCTACCATTTACTAACTCTGTGACTCTAGGCAAGGTGGATAATCTTTTTGTGTGGCAGTTTTCTTAGCTGGGTTTAATAATGATACCTACCTCCCAGGAAGGTTGTGAGGAATCTCTTCTTCCACGTGTGAGAATACCTAGCGCAGTGCCTGGCACTCAGTGAGCACTCACTAACAACAAGTGTGATCACACAGCAGTGGCAGTGGATGGTTTTCCACAGGCTGCCTGTGTTTGAATCTCGGCTCTGATACTTCTACTCCTGGTAGCTTGACTTCATTTTTCTCTTACTATAAAATTTATATGCAAATAGTACCTTCCTCATAAGATTTTTGTGAGTTGTAAAGAGATCACCCAAGTTAAGTACTTAGCACAATGCCTGGCCAAGCATAAGCACACGATGAATGCCAGATGATATTATCATTGTAGTGGATTTCCTTACCATCTTTGTATTTCAGAACTTTGCTAGTGACATAGTTTTTGACATATCAACAACATATCTATGATGGATGGAAGATGTTATCACTATATTATTCCTTTTCTAAGCTCCAAATTTAGATTAGCTATGGAAGAAGGGATGGAAAATTAGTTTCTAAAATATTTGAGGTTGTTTTGAAAGGTATTTGAATTTTATGAAGGGGAGAGGGCAGCAAGTTGTACATTTTCCATGTGGTCTGAAGACTACTTTCTATCTCCTACTTATGACTGCTTTGGTCAGATCCTTATAGAACGGTAAAAGTTCTTTCATATTTCCTGTCCACATTGACAAAAGTTGGTATTTTATTTTTGTCTTTTTTTTTAAGTTAATGCAGCAAAGTTCATCTTATGACTTTTGAAAAATGCTCTCATGGTTGCACTGGAAGATGGATTCCCCCGTTGCTTCTATTTCTTTTATAGTGTATTAAATTTTTTTCTTTTTCTGTTATGCATACATTTCAGTATTTGTTCATGATTGTGCCCTATCTTAGATAAGCTTGACCAAATAAGTTCAGTTTTCTCAAAATGAATTCCATTCCCAACTTTATAATACTTTTATTTCCCTTTAAACTTAAAGTAAAAGTTATTTGTAATGAGTTTTGCTGTCATGTGGTGCTCAACGTTTAACTCACGTTTTTTTTTTCTGTGTGGTGTCCCAATAAGGTAGCTTATTATAGTAGCATCAGGAAATTAATGCATGTCTATTTTCTTTCTTTTGATAATTTCATTTAAAAATGGATGGGAGAAAGAGGGAAAATGGTAGGAATAATTTTTTTTTTTTTTTTTTTTTTTTTTTTTTTTTTTTTGGGAGATGGAATCTCGCTCTGTCGCCCAGGCTGGAGTGCAATGGCATACTCTTGGCTCACTGCAACCTCCGCCTCCTGGGTTCAGGCAATTCTCCTGCCTCAGCTTCCCGAGTAGCTGGGACTACAGGTGCACACTGCCACGCCTGGCTAATTTTTTGTATTTTTAATAGAGATGGGATTTCACCATGTTGCTCAGGCTGGTCTCGAACTCCTGAGCTCAGGCAATCTGCCTGCTTCAGCCTCCCAAAGTGCTGGAATTACAGGCATGAGCCACCACGCCTGGCCAGAATGATCATTTTTAAGATGTCAAAATGTATTACAGAATTAACAGTGTAGAATTACATAATCAGGAAATTAATTGGAAAAGCATTAATACTATAAGTGACAAAACATAGTAGTCTAAGTACAATTTATCCATTCCTTTAGCAATAGTTGGACACTTTAAATGTAAAACTGTTCAAACAAATTGGTATATTGGAGTCTGGGTGGAAAGAAGGATGGTGGAAGAGGAGGAGAGGAGGGTGAGATGGTATATTAATATAAATTACTGAAAACTGGTGTTCACATTTATAATTTTTTTTAAGTTGTATGTTTAGGATTTTAGTGCTCAGGAGGAAAGAAGGCCGGTGTTGCCCTTCCAGACTATCGCTGCCATTTCCCTATAATACATCGTGTATAGAGGAACCTAATACCTGCCGTTACTCAGCCAGGGGAAACAGAAGGCATAAAGCAAGGAAAATCCAAGGTGCTGCTGGGCAGGGGAGAGGCATGAGTGGTGGTTGACTCTTCTCCAAATACCCTTCCCTTGTGGCAAAAAGCCAACTGTGATTCTCATTTCACCTGAAAAGTACAAAGGACTTCTTTACTTAGAGAAGTCTCTGAAGTTAAATATTAAAAGCAAAGGAAAGAAAGGAAAGAAAAAAAAAGTAGATAAAGAAAAGGAAATAAGAAAATCATGGTGTAATTCTACTGGATATATCTGGGTTCTCTTCGAAATGATTGCCTGACTCTCTAAAAATGAGAAAAGAAAATAGATGTCCTGAATCATGGACTCAATTAATCATATGTGATTGTTATAAGAAAAGGAAATAATTGTTTTTGTTTCTTTAAATGGATTAGAGAATTTTAATGTGCTTTGTTGTGTGAATTGCCTTGTGGAAAAGGCCAGTATTATCTCCTATTTAGCATAACAGAACCTTTGTGAGAAGTTGGGGAAGTTTGCGGAATAAATGTGAGATAATGCACTACACCAACATTCTGTGTTCCAGTCTGTTCCATTACCAATGTGCAGTGTTTACCACCTATTCTATTGGTATAATTTGTGGCAGTGTGTCATTTACATCCTTTGATTTTTAGGTCAGTGAATTTCAACACAAGGATTTGCCAATTTAAATGTGTTGCTTCAGGTTGTCTTCAGTTTTTGACAGATTGTACAGTTCACAAACACTGTGTTTTGAGTGGGAAAAAATAGTTGTGTTACAATTCTTTTGAATAAGAATCAGTTGCATTTATCATTGCTCTAATAATAGCATAAGTACTGCATTTGTTACAATTGAGTTTGAATCTAATATTGTTTATTCAATATACAGTACTTTCAGGACTCGAATCCTCACATTTTTCTCTGGTTTTACAACTGGGTGCATATTTTCTTCAGGATATATGTATTTTTCCTTTTTCCATGTGCAAAGCTCTCTATGTTGTGTTGTATTCAGCTTGGTTTTATATCTGGGTGAACATACCCTTCCTCTTCAGGATGGAACAATGTATAAATGACTGGCAAGTGCAATGGAAGGTTGGGACCTGTCAGGTGTGATATGCTGGACACGCTTATGAAATCTCTGCAGATAGAAAGGAGGAACTGGGCTGGCTGCTTGTGTGAACTTGTGAAAAGCCAAGAGTGTCTATGAGAGAGTCACAGACTCCAAGACTGCTATATGTTCAGTGGGATGCAGGTGAGACAAGAGTGAGTGGTGGGGTCTTGAGAGAACATGCACGTATCCCATTCTGTGACAGCTGCTGTTTAGCTCCAGTCTCTAGTTACCATGTAGGGATGCAGGCACAGAGTTGCTGGGTCTTCCTTTTCAAGGCAAAACACAGAGAGAGCCTTTAGGTAGTATCCTGATTATTATGTTTGGATAATTAATTGAAAACATTCAAAAAGACTACAGAGGATCACATGATGTGAGCCAAATAATGCATGTCTGGGTCTGTCAGCTTGTGACCTCTGGTCTACACTGGTTGAATGTACTGATAAATGTTCTCTAACACTGGGGTCTCACAGAAAATATTTATTGTCTTGCATCCGTTGCCTTCTTCTCAGTGATTGTGCATGGATCTTAATGCTTTTTCCCCCTCTTTCTTTTACTCCCGGAGCCTATGAACAGAATTTAGATACCCCACAAGCTCTCAGTATAATTTATGTGAGGAAACACTGGTGGAGGGTTGGCCCTTTTAAGGCAAAGAGCTGAGCTAGAGCAAATCTGGAGAGACAATCAGAACTCTTTTCAAAAATATCTGGTAGGACCAGAGCTAGTATAAGCAAGCATAGTAAGACAGGGTTAGGTTGAACTGGCCTGGAAGCATTTTACAAAATCACAGGTTCAGACAGTCTGACATAATTGCTAAGCGAAGGTGGTTGCAGAAATATAGGTGATATCATTTCTACCCACTAGGGTAAGTTGCCAGATAAAATACAGGATACTCAGTTAAATTAGAATTTCAGATAAATAACAAATAATGTTTTAGGATAAGGATATCTTATGGAAGATGTTACCCAAATATTGCATGGGGCATCCTTATCCTGGAACATTATTGTTTATGTAAAATTCAAATTGAACCTGACATCTTATGTTTTCTTGTATTTGCTAAATCTGACAACCCTATATCATGAACTTGGGTAAAATTCAGAGTCAAGCCAGAATATCCAAAATCTATATGCCAGAAAACAGAGAAGAATTGTAACAGCTCCTTTCAACAGTGTTTGCACTGGTTGTCTGTTGATGTTGAAGTATCCTCATGAACTTGCTGAATTTTAAAATCCTCTTTACTAGAACTGCTGCAGGTGAGGAGACAGAACAACCTAAAGTAGAGTGCAAAGCTAACATGGAAGTTTATAGAGTACAGTTCAATTGCTTGTCCATAATTAATTGAAAGCTCTCCAAAGGAATGGCATTTGAAAGATGCTTTGGAGGCAGATAGACATTGTTGGTTAGACACATTAGCAGACACACAATAAGAGAAAATGATTAGGTAGTAGTAGTGGCTAATATTATTCCTGTTATTTTGCTAGAAATAGATGAAGATTTGGAGAAATATAGCTAATTTTTAACATGATCTGTTTCATAGAAACATGGTATTCTTTGATTTTTATGTGATACGGTCCTAGATATTATGTGATATGGTCCCATTAGATTGAACACATGTGGTATTCCTTTTGCCCTGTGATACTTACCTAATTTATTTATAAAATACTATGCTAGACCCTGAGAAGAGAAAGAGATGTACAAGACAGAGTTAGAGTTGCTTCCCTCGAGAGGTCCTTGCCTAGTTCAAGGTGACAGTAAACATGTGAAAAGAGTAATGCCTGATAGAAACTTGTGCTCTCATGTGATCTGTCACTCTGTGAGCTGTAGCAAAGATTTTGAAATCAAGAAAGAGAAATCTTTGAGCTCCTGAATGTGGAACAACTTAATGGGAGGGAAGAAGAAAAATTTGGGGCTTTGAAAGGAGAACAGCATGAGAAAAATTATGGGTGCAGGAAGGTGTAAGACAAATGAACAGGGGAATGAGTGTTCAGTGTAGCAGGTGTGATCATCTGTTACCAAAATATATCACACTATGACCAAGGATTAACAAAAATTATAAGTAGATGGAACCATGATATATAATTATATCTTCTTTCTCTGTTTTTCTTTTTGGTTATCTTTACTGTGAATCCTCTTTTGCATTTTTAGGCATCTCCTTGTGCTCTCATATGTACATTAATTATTTAGATAGTTCTGTATTATACTTTTCCTTGGTGATGGTTAATACCCTTTGCCATTATCTTTATGACTTCTAGTTGGTTTTAATATTCACTTCCTTAATCTTCTCTTTCTTGCGTTACAGTTTTGCTTCGTTTCTTCATAACTTGGTCAAAATTTTCTTTCAGTTAACAAAAAGTGTGTTTGAATACCGTTTGTTATACAGAGACAGGAAAGTATAGTTGTTGAGTGCATGGGCTTTGGAGATTGTCTACTTGGGTTTCAACCTGGCTCTACCCCCACTAGTAAGGCCCTACCCCCAGGGTTTGCTAACCTTCAAACAGAAATTCCAGCTTCCCTATGTTTGTGGCCTTGGGCAAGTTGCATAATTTCCCTGGGTCTTAGTTTTTTGGGCTATAAAATAAGATATTAATCTTATGTTTCTCAGTGCTGTGAAAACTGAATGAGATAACCCAGTTTGGACTACAGCACGTTAAAACTCTTATTATTTTTTATTATTGTTTGCTCCATTGAGATGTAGGTATGAACAAGACAGACGGGATCTCCTCAGTCTTGGAACTGTTTTTTCCTGATGTTATCATTGTTATGAAGAAAACATCCGAATGTGGTAGAGAATTGTGGGCATGTGAAGTGTGGGCAGCTTCGGATGGGGTGGTCAGCAAAGCGTACTTTGAGGAGGGGGGTCCTTTTGAGCTTAGACTCAAATGAGGGGAGAAGAAAAATGAGATCATTATAGTTTAAGGGCACTTAGGCCCAAATACTCCTTTTTAAAAGAAGGCATTGGAGCATGTTTCAATGCTAGTGGGCACAACTCAGTGAAGAGGAAGATATTAATGCAGCCAGGAAGGGAGGAAATAACGGCAGAAGTATTGTTTCTGAAATGGACAGAGGGCCAAGGCAGCTAAAAAGGTTGGTGTTTGTAGAAGCTGAGACTCTTCATTTGTAAGGAGAGAAGACAGAATATAGGCCTCATCTGAGGCAGATAGATTCCTGTCCTGTTTTATTTTCTCTTTGAAGAATGAGATGAGGTCTTTGGTGATTAGGAGTGGGATGATGGGCAAGTGTGTGTGTGGGGAGGCTAGTTTGAAAGTTTGGCAAGAAAAAAGAATATGTAAAATGAACTTATCAGGGATCTGCAGTGGGATTCCAGTCTATTCTTAGTGCCCATTTGTGATTTGTGGTCATGAATTTAAAATGAGACTAGCCAGGAGGGTTGTATGTATAAACAAACTTTATTTATTATTATTTTTTTTAATCAGAAAAGTACCTGGGTAGTATACTTTCTATAGTTTGTACATAACTGAAAAGTATTTTTTCTAACCTTGAAACAGAAATTCCAACTTCCCTATGAAATTATTTAGTCAAGATCTCCTTTTCAAAACTCTGTGGTCCAGCCTTTCTAATAGAACTTTCTGCAATGACATAAGTATCTTGCATCTCTCTAATACGGTCACCAGTAGCCACATGTGGCTTTTGAACCCTTGAAATATGACTAGTGTCACTGAGGAATCAAAATTTTTATTTTATTTTATTTTCATTGCTTAAATAGCCACATATGGATAGCAGCAACTATTTTGTATATCATTACAGTTATAGACATTACCCCACTGGCTTCTGGCATTTATTATTACAGGGGAAAATCCAAACTCAGTTTGTCTTGGTTTTAGAAATTTGAAATTTTGCAAATTATGGATATTGCTTTTAGATTTTTATTTAATGAAACTTTTTGAACACATGAAAATCAGCAGCCCTTTCCCAGGTTTTGCAAGTTTTCTTTTAGTGTATCTTTTGAAAGCTGTGTGATGTGATTAATAAAAACATACATTTAGAGGTCATAGAGACGTAGGTTTGTATCTCAGCTCTGCAAATTATAAGTTGTGTGACCTTTGGATACGTTTTTAACTTTTCTCAGAATTATTTTCCTGCTAGATTGTCATCCAGGTCAAAATAGAGGATCCATTCATAGCCAGGACTTCTGATCAGACCTTCATATTGACTAGCTTTGGGCTTCTTATCCTTTTCCTCTCTTTATTTCTTCTTTAGGGTGTTTTCTCAGGTTTTTTCTTCATTCTTACTCATTTTCTGTTGTGTAAAGTCTATTTTATATTGTTGTTGGTGAGAACTTAATTTCTTTTAAAGCATTTTTTAATTTTACTATCCACTTTTCTTACTCTCTTGTTATTCTTCTTATTTTTTGAGATACAGCTTCATTGTGTTTGTTTCCCTGGCTGGTCTTTAACTCCTGGGCTCAAGTGATCCTCCCACCTCAGCCTTCCAAGCAGCCAGAATTACAGACACGTGCCACGGCCCAGCTTTCCTGTCCTTATTTAATGGAGACAATGTGTTCTTGAATCTTGGTGGGAGCAGCAAACGCATATGCTCTATGTATGACATGCCTCGTTGTAAAAATACTCAAGAGAAGGATTTTGTAATTTCATATTAAATTCTTAGGGAAATGTCACTCTTATGCTGCAGATTTGGTCAGAGGTTTCATTTTTTTAAATTGTTCATTAAACGTAGAATTCACCAGGTCCGGTGTTGGAGAATAGCCGAAACTTAAGCATGACCCTTTTCTCTATCAGTCTTTCTGTCCAGTGGTTGCCAAATGCATCTTCTGAGATCGTCAGCTGGATGCTGTGTGGGGAACTCATGCCCCAGTTCCTGGGAAATGACAAGTCAGTGCTGGTTCTCCCTTCTTCCTTTTAAGTGAGCAGCCTCTAAGAGATCTTTCTGGAAGTGTAGAAGGTTTTTCTCAGGTTTAGATTGAGATGTGGGGGTGATAAGAACTTCTTTCAGTAGGTAGATTTTAATGTGAATAAGTGAAAGGATGAGGGGAATCCACCTAATTCCTAAATATTCAGGAAAGTGGAAACAATGGGGTATGGTTTTTGGTGAAATTCCTATCTCACGTCACTCTGTCTTCCAGGATGGGTCAATCTCTAGCTTCCTGGCACTAGTTGCTCTATTTTCTCTACCTGCCATTTTTACTCCTGTGGTCTGGGAGAGGGGATTCAATGGGTTTGGCCTGGGTTTCTCTATTCCCTTGTGTAGCAAAGGAGCAATTGATGAAGTGAAGATAATTTTGATGTAGATGAGGTGATTCTCTGGGGCTGCTCTTTAGACTCCAAGGCCATTAGGCAACAGAGACAGAGTGTCTCAGTTCTGCTGTGTCGGCTCAGATGGTGGCTGCCTCTAGAACTTCTTTGTGCAGTCGGGTACTTTGTCTTTTTCTTTTAATTGTGGAAGAGTTTCAAATTGTTGGTTCGCATTTTTAATAGCTTTATTGAAGTATAATCTACATAACACAATTCAGTCATTTAAAGTGTATAAGCCAATGACTTAATCATATTCACAGAATTGTGTAATCATTATCACATCAATTTTAGAACATTTTCATAATTCTAAAAAGAAAACTTTGTATCCATTAAGTAGTCACTCCTTATTCTTCCCTCCCTACTCTAAAAGTCTCTACCCCTAGACAACCACTGATCTACTTTCTGTCTTGGTAGATGTGCCTATTCTGGGCATGTCATATAAATGGAGTCATACAATATGTGGTCTTTTGTAAGTGGCTTCTTTCACTAGTATTATGTTTCATTTGTATTGCCAAAGAATATTCCATTGTATGTATATACCACATTTTATATTTTATTTATCCATTCATCAGTTGATGAACATTTGGGTTGTTCCTACATTTTTGCTATTAATAATTATGCAGGTATAGATATTCATGTATGAGATTTTATGTGGACATATGTTTTCATTTCTCTTGGGTTGTATACTTAGGAGTGAAATTGCAGTGTCATATGGTAGCTGTATTTAACCTCATGAAGAACAGCCAAACTGTTTTCCAAAGCAGCTGTACCCCTTTACATTCTTACCAGCAGTGTATGAGTTTCTTCATGTCCAACACTTGTGTTATGTTTTTATCATCCACCATTCTAGTAGATGTGAACTGGTACTTCACTGTGGCTTTGATTTGCATTTCCTTGATAAATAATGATATTAAGCATCTTTTCATGTCCCCATTTGCCATTTATGAATTTTCTTTGGAGAAATGTCTGTTGAGATTATTTACCCATTTTTATTATTTGTCTTCTTGTTATTGAGTGTTAATAGTTCTTTGTACATTCTAGATATAAGTCCCATATCAGATACATGGTTTCAAATTTTTTCTCCTATTCTTTGAATGTTATTTTCACCTTACTGATGGTATCCTTTGAAAAATGAGTTTTAAATTTTGATGGAATTCATTTTATTTATTGTTTCTTTTGTCACTTGTATTTTTGGTGTCATATCTGATAAGGTTTTGCCTAACCCAGTGTCACAATGATTTATTGTTATAATTTCTTCCATGAGTTATAGTTTTAGCTCTTACATCTAGTTATAATCCATTTTGAGTCAATTTTTTTTTTTTGTAGATGGCATGAAAAGGGGTAGGTCAAACTTTATTCTTGCATATGAATATCCAGCTGTACTAGAACCATTGGTGAAATTACTGTTTTTTCCCCAATGAGATGTCTTGGCATCCTTGTTGAAAATAAATTTATCATAAACCTAAGGGTTTATTTCTGGACTCGTAATTCTACTCCATTAATCTATATGTCTATCCTTATGTCAGCACTCCACTCTCTTAATTATTGTAGATTTGCAGTATGTTTTGAAATCAGGAAGACTAAATCCTCCAACTTTTTTCTTTGTTTTGAAGATTATTTTGGCTATTTTGAGTCCCTTGTAATTCCATATAAATTTTAAAATCAGCTTGTCATTTTCTACAAAATACAGAGATGAAATTTTGATAGCGATTGTTTTAAATCTGTAGATTAATTTTGACACTACTATCATCTTAAGAATATTAAGTCTTCTGATTCATGAACAGAAGACTTTCTGTTTTTTAGATCTTTGTTCATTTCGTTCAACAACATTTTATAGTATTCAGAATGTAAATTTTGCACATTTTGTTAAATTTATTTCCAAGTAATTTATTCATTTAGAGGCTATAGTAAATGGAATTGTTTTCTTCATTCCATTTTCAGATTCCTTATTGCAACTATATAGTCTTCCATCATGTATGATGTTAGCCATGAGTTTTTCATAGATGTCCTCTATTAGGTTGAGAAATTCTTCTCTATTCCTGGTTTATTGAGTGTTTTTTATCGTGAAAGGTGTTTTATGTTGTCAGATACTTTTTCTGCATCTATTGACATTATCGTGGTTTTTGTCCTTTATTTTATTGATATGGTATATTACCTTAATTGATTTTCAGATATTGAATCAACTTTGCATTTCTATGATAAATTTCCCTTGGTCATGGTGTAATAATTTTTACATGGTCTTAGAGTCTTTTCGCTAGTGTTTTGTTACAGAGTTTTGCATAAGGGATAATTGTCTGTAGCTTTTTTTTTTTTTTCACTTGTCTAGTTTTGATATCAGGACAATACTGTCCTCATGAAATGTATTGTGAAGTGTTCCTTCCTTTTCTATTCTTTGTGAAAGTTAGTGAATAATTAGTATTAACTCCTCTTTAAATGTTTGGTAAAACTCACTGGTGAAGCCATTTAAGCTTGGGCTTTTCTTTGTGGGAGGTTTAAAAATTACTAATTTAATTTCTTTAGTTGTTATAGATGTATTCAGATTTTCTATTCCTTCTTGGATCAGTTTTGGTAGTATGTATCTTTCTAAGAATTTGTCCATTTGATCTAAATTATCCAATTTGTTGGCATAGTATTTTTATAGTATTCCTTTATGGTCCTTTTTATTCTGTAAGGTTGGTAGAAATGTCTCCTTGTTCAGTCCTGATTTTTTTTTTTTTTTTAGACAGTCTCACACTGTCGTCCAGGCTGGGGTGCAGTGGCATGATCTCAGCTGACTGCAACCTCCGCCTCCAGGGTTCAAGTGATTCTCCTGCCTCAGCCTCCCAAGTAGCTGGGATTACGGGCATGCACCACCATGCCTGGCTAATTTTTGTATTTTTAGTAGTGATGGGGTTACACCATGTTGGCCAGGCTGGTCTCAAACTCCTGACCTCAGGTGATCCACCTGCCTCAGCCTCTTAAAGTGCTGGGATTACATGCGTGAGCCACTGTGCCTGGCCTGTTCAGTCCTGATTTTAGAAATTTGAGTCTTTTTTTTTTTTTCTTGGTCAGTGTAGCCTAAAATTCATAAATTTTGTTGGTGTTTTCAAAGCTCAGACTTTTAGCTTTTTGTTTTTTTCTCCTTTTAAAATTATTTTAATTTTATTAATTTATGTTCTAATTTTTATAATTTTCTTCCTTCTGATTATTGCAGGTTTAGTTTCCTTTTCTTTTTCCAGTGTCTTAAAGTAGAACAGTAGGTTATTGATTTGAAATAAAATCTCCTTTCTGATATAGGTGTTGTCAGCTATAAATTTCCCTCTAAGCCCTGGTTTTGCTATATCTCATAATTTTTGGTATGTTATATTTTAATTTTCATTAATTTCAAGGTATTTCCTAATTTTCCTTGTTTATTTTATTATTATTATTTTTTTGAGACAGGGTCTTGCTCTGTTGCCCAGGCTGAGTGCAGTAACACCATCTCAGCTCACTGCAATGTCTGCCTCCTGGGCTTAAGAGATCCCCCCAACTCAGCCTTTGGAGTAGCTGGGACCACAGGCGCATGCCACCATACCCTACTAATTTTTTGTAGTTTTGGAGTACACAAGGTTTCACCATGTTGCCCAGTGCGGTCTGAAACCCCTGAGCTAAAGCAACCTGCCTACCTTGGCCTCCCGAAGTGCTGGGATTATAGGTGTGAGCCACTATACCTGGCCTTTTTTTTGACCCATTGGTTATTTGGAAGTATGTTTTTAAAATTTCCACATATTAGTGAATTTCCCAAATTTCTTTCTGTTATTGATTTCTAATTTAGTTCCTCTATGGTCAGAAAATATGCTTTGTATAATTTCAATTCTTCAAAATATATTTTTAGGATTGTTTTATGGCCTACCATATGGTCTAGCCTGGAGAATGCTCTGTGTACACTTCAGAAGAATGTAACTCTGTAATTGTTGGGCAGAGTATTCAATAGATATATGTTAGGTCTAATTAGTTTATAGCACATGTCTTATCTTTTTAAATAGATTTACCAAGCTTTGTAATCAGGACTTGTTGATATTTAAACACTTCTGAAAGAGCCACCTACCTATTTGGCTCTATACTTTCTTCCTGAATTGACGTTGTTCCAAACACACTGACATTGGAATTGTATTTAAAATATATATGTATATTTAAACCTTCACATTGTTTTTCTAGGGTACAGGTACTTAGCTTCCAGTGGGAGATGTGATTGCCAAATGCAGCCTGCTTCTTCATGTTCTGTTACTGAATTATCTTAAAATCAATATAATTACTGCTTCTCTAAGAATTGTGCTGCACATGGAGGATAAATTCACAGTTTCAGAGGAGATTCACAAATTTCGACGTTAATAAATTATGCTTTAATTTTTTGCAATTGTTTCTGGATATCTCCATTTGGAGGCTGTAGCCCTTCCTCTGAATGGGATTCGAGATTCGACAGAGTGCAATCTATGCCTATTAAGAAAACATACCCAGAAAATTCTTGGAAATGTGAAGATTGTAAAAGTATCTCAGCACTACCATGAAATGCCTGTCTATTTAAGTCATATTTTGAATGATGTTTCAATGTGTCCTGTTCTGTGAAAGCATCTTCTCTTTTATGAAACTACTGAAATTGAAGCCATTAGTGTTATAAATCTGGAATCCAAGTTGCGATGGCATCTGTCTGAATTCACTCTAGAGGATTAAAAAATTGTTCAGTTTGACAAATGCCAGGGTTTTCACTCATATAGTTTACTATTGATTAAAATATACTTATTGCTAATTATATTTTTGGGTGGGCTAAAATTTTTTTTACACCGCTTTTATATCACCATTAAATATCCAGCTGTCTCTATTTCAACACTGTTATTAATAAATCATTTGGTTTTCATGATGTGCATGTGTGAATATGTTGCACATTATTGAAAACTTGGCTGTGCCCAAGTTTTCTTTATGTTTTCTTGTATTCTTTTACTCAGAAATAATGGATGTTTGCAGAAATGAATAAAGTATTTTGATGATTCTATATTTTACTTTGACCACTGTCATACGTATGTATAACTACTTGATTTTTCCTTACTCAGCTATAGGGAAGAAATATTTCTTTCCTTTCCTGCCTGCTGTGGCAATGCCTTATTCCCCTGAATTTGCAAATGATGCCGTGTCTCTGATTATTACTAATTTGATTTTTTCCTATTTTAGGTTATTATGTTGAGGTTACATAAGAAAAGCTGATTATTCATTAAATAGTTTGTCCTTTTTTTTTTTTTTTTTTTTTTTTTTTTTTTTTTTTTGAGGCAGAGTTTCACTCTTGTTGCCCAGGCTGGAGCGCAATGACGTCATCTCGGCTCACCACAACCTCTGCCTCCTGGGTTCCAGACTCCCAAGTAGCTGGGATTACAGGCATGTGCCAACATGCCTGGCTAATTTTGTATTTTTAGGAGAGACAGGGTTTCTCCATGTTGGTCAGACTGATCTTGAATTCCTGACCTCAGGTGATCCACTCACCTCAGCCTCCCAAAGTGCTGGGATTATAGGCCTGAGCCACCGCACCCTGCCAAGTAGTTTGTCCTTTAAGCAGACCTCCCTCCTAGACTGTTGTATGTTATAGTTAGATACATTTGATTGCTTAGTGAGAAGAACAGGGATGTGTATGTAAAATGGGAATAAAGCTGCCTTCTCCAGGTTGTTATGAGCATTACATGAGCCTCACGGCTAGAAAGCGACAAATAATGTGCTTGGTACACAGAGTACTCAACACTTGTTTGCTTCCTTCTTCCCTCTTTTCTCTCCTTTCCACTGATAGATGAGTGCCTTAATATCAGTAGCTTTATATTAATTACCTATGTATTTTTCAAATCAGCCAGAGCTGGAACCTAGTCAGTGTTAAATACATTAAATACAGTACTACTTAATTAAATGTCTCTTGAATAACTGGATAAATGAACAAACCGTACTATTTATCAGAATTTGAAACAAGAACCAAAAATTTCTAAAACATAGAACCAGACTCAAGCAGATACCGTTTAAAAATACAAGTTCTAGAACATCAGAGAAGTAGCAGAAGGCTATGCATATAGTGAGTGCCTAGTAACAACCTTTCTCTGATACTCAGAAAAAATCCCACCTCCCTAGTTGGAATTTGAGACAGTATTTTCTTCATCCTTCTTATGGACCATCCCTTTTAATGAATTGTATTTAATATGTTGCTAGTCAGGAATATCCACCTTATAGGAATCTTAGAACTAGCATTAACACTTCCATTTATTTTAATTCTGTGAAATCTTAAGCAATACTGAATTGTCTATTTGTAGTATTATCATTTTTCCTTGGAATTTATAATTCCTTTTAAATCATTTTACACTTTTCTTCCCTGCCTCCCACTTTGCAGCAATCAATAGAACTGATTGTATTTATTTCTGCAGTTGTAACTCAAATTCCATTAAAGGTTTCAGTGCCGTCAGCCAGATCATGTTGGAGCCAGGGATTCCATTTCCCATAAACAAGTTAATATCTTCCATTATTTTTCTTCCTTGTGTAGTGACAGTGTTTATTGTTGTTCCAAAGCCAATTTGAAGCTTAACTTTAGAAACATTATATATTAATCTGACCATATTTGGCTTTTAAAAAGTCTCTAAGAGTGAGATAAAGATTTTCTGTTTAATGATGATTAATATCCTATTCGGATGGATTCATCTGAGGAACTGAAGATAATTTTGCCATCAGGCCACTTGTATAAAGGCACAAACAGATGGGTCTTACTCCAAACCCTGAAGGCACAGACCAGACACCCCCTTAATTGCTTAGGGAAGAAGAATTGTACAGCCATGGCTTCTTCCCAAGGACACAATGATCTTCACTGTGATAACTCCCAAATTTGATGCTTTTCAACAAGGCAAGAAACCTCACCACATTCATTCAGTAAAAACTTCCTATGCTCTGCTACAACTGGCTACCCAGAGTAGCAACAAAGAAGAAGGTCTCCAGTGAATAAGCTTGGATTTTAATTGTGAAGCTGCAGCAAGTTTACACACAAGAGTATCAGATTAACACAGAAATTTGGAAATGTTAGAACTTTGGTTGGAAATTGCCTGTGACCCTTGGGAATGACTGCTTTAGAGCCAGGATTGTGTGATTCACAGTATAGTCTTCCACAATCTCCTGTCTCTTTTGTAAGGTGTCCTATGAGACTACTAATATCTTTCTTAGGGGACTGTTGAGAAGGTGGAATTTTGCTCTGGTACATAGTAAATGCTCAGCAAGTAGTAATTAAGAAGAAATTAAGTTTCTGGAAATATTTGTAGATGAAAGTTATGATCAGCATTTTGCTTGCCTATCTATTGTTTTGGTTCAAAGAGTTTTGCATGTTAGCTGATCTCAAAACTAAACATCTTCCATTATAAAGCCATCAAATCATTCTTTCTTTATTGAGAGTTTATCAATAAGCATTTAACTTAATTAACTGTCCCTTGAATAACTAGATAAATGAACGAACCATATTATATTTCAGAATTTGAAACAAGAACTGAAAACTCCTAAAACATGGAACCAAAGTCAACTAGGTATCATTTAAAAATATAGGTTCTTAGCCGGGTGCAGTGGCTCACACCTGTAATCCCAGTACTTTGGGAGGCTGAGGCGGGGATCACTTGAGTCCAGGAGTTCAAGGCCAGTCTATGCAACATGGGAAACCCCGTCTCTACAAAAAATTCAAAAATTACCCAGGTGTGGTGGTGCGTGCCTGTAGTCCTAGCTACTCTGGAGGCTGAAGTGAGAGAATCACTTGAGCCCGGGAGGCAGAGGTTGCAGTGAGCCAAGATTGTGCCACTGCACTCTAGCCTGGATGACAGAGTGAAACTCCCGTCTGAAAAAAAAAGAAAAAGAAAAAGAAAAAAGAATTTCTAGAACATCAGAGAAGTAGCACAAGGCTATGTGAGTGCCTAGTAAATATTTACATGTTTATCTGTTTATTTATTATTATTATTTTTGAGACAGGGTTTCACTCATATCACCCAGGCGGGATATTTGCATATGTATTGATCAAGGAATAAGTGGCACCATTAGATTAAAAGAAAGAATTAACTAGCACCATTATTTTACACTATCAAGAAAGATTATTGTTTGGAGTCCTTTCTTAATTACTTATTGATTTGAAGAATTTGCTACTAGAAGAAACTCTTAAGTTTATTTATTGTTTCTTTTGTCACTTGTTTCTTTTGTCCTGACATCTAATTTTATAAATGAGGAAACAGAGACCTTGGGGGCTAAACGACTTGACCTTAGGTAACTACCTATTGACTGAGGCAGACCTGGAAATCAGGCTACATTTACTGAGGGCACAAAGGAAGGGGAAGTGTTCATCCTGTGGCCTTCCCAGGCTTTTGCACATATTCTTGTGGTGCTGTTGACTTGGCATTCCTGAAAGCAGTGGTTGATAAAAGAGGCAGAGAAAAGAGGGGCTGAGAGGGGATGTTTTCTAACTTGCTAATTTTCACTGGGCTCAGGGAGAATCGGAGATGAGTGAGTACTACTCTTTGGTGACTCTGTGGCCTTATGACCCTCTTAATGAAAGGTCAGCTTAGCAAGCTGTTGAAAAAACCAGGCTCAAGTAATGTTCCTTTAGAGAAGATATCGATTGGGGTGGAATACTTGCAGCTGGACTCCAAAGATGACCTGTGGTGTTGATGTGGGTAGATTTCCTCTCTGGCAGACATATCTCTGTTCCTTTACATTTGTAAGGGGAGACACTACTCTGCACTCTCGCTCTCCAGACAGCAGAGAAGCTCAGCATTCTACTCTGGCTGAGACTTGTGTGGAAGGAGAGAGAATGAGTAGATTGATAAGAAGGCAAGGTCTAAAGGACAGTCTCTGGTGTCAGAAAAGTAAAAGCCTGGATTCCCATCTCTCATTGTACTTTATCTCAAGAATTATTACCAACTGTCAGTATCATTGGTTCTTTCAACAAGTACTGGTTGAGTATTCACTGCCAATCAGGCACTGTTCTAGGTGTTGGGGGTATCACAGTGAACAAACAAACAGTAACCCTTGTCTTCATAGAACTTACATTCTGGTAGCAAGAGACAATGAATTATATTTCACTCTCCCAACCTGCTCCCTTGATATCCTCTCTCTAGGTTCTTATTCCTCACCCTTTCCTAGAAACCTCCAGAAGTTCAACTCTATTCCCACGTATTCCACCTTCTTCTGACCCATTTAGGCTTTACTGTAAGCCAGAAGGCACACATACTCTTGCTGAATCCTTTATTTGTCCAACGGACCCTAAACAGGTGAAGCTCTTATGGACTGTCTCTTTAGATTTATATGATATCTCTGAGCTTCTTAGACTTTCTATTAGGAATTCCAAATGTCTCCAAATGATTTTTAGGTAAGAATTTTGCCACACAAGTGTATCGCTTGCTTAATTGTGATGTGCATTCAGAATGAGTATAGGAATCAAGATTTGTGATTAAGTTAAGTAATGTATTAGATTTAGGTCCATTAAGGGCAGGGCATTCTAGGCTGGAGAACAGCATATCTCAAGGGCGAAAATCAGGATGAGAAAAAGTAAGCAGCACATTTTAAAAAAGATGATCCTGAATTATAGACACAATACTACTAAGTACTTTTAATCAGAATGAAATCAATAACTGTTACTGCCCGTTGACCAAAGGCACATGAATTACAGTGATGGAGTTGTTTTTCAGTGTCCTCAGTGAAGGATCTACAAATGACATGCCATCTTGATAAAACAAACCAAGATTTTGATTTACAGTGCTGTTTTAGGGCAGGATGAGATATCTCAGAGGTAGTAGGTGTTACTGAAAATGTCATTTTATCTTTGAAAACCTGAGTGGCAGTGCTCATTTTTCCACTTAAACATGATGAGAGAAAAATCTAATCTTTAATGATATCAGTCCTTATTTCTCTAACTGTTCCCAATGGAAAGGTGATTTAGCTTCAAATCTGGTACAAGGAAGTTGAAATTGAATCAGATACAATTAAATTGTAAATCAAAATGTCTTAGAGCTCTATGATAGAAGGAAATTTAAACAGTAAAAATTTTATTTTAAAAATAATTCCTGAGGTGGTTAATAATAGTAGGATATTGCCGATATCATTTATTTAATTTATTTATTTGTTGTGTAGGTTCATTATGTTTAGGTTTTGAACAGCTTTAATTGCCTTCTTGTGACATATTTTCCAATGGTGGCTGCTACAATATATCTCATACTGCAAGCTCGTCTTACAATATAAATTCACATTTTTTTCATCGGTTGGTTGGGCCTATGCCTTTTCTCTTTGAACCTGGGCTGCCTTTCTGACTGCCTTGACCAATAGTTGGAAGTGATGCTATGTGACTTCTAAAGCTAAGTCATAAAAATGCCATGTACTTCTTCCCCCTTATTCTTTAGGCATGCTGCTTGGAAACCAGCCAGCATGCTGTGAGAAAATGTGTATGCATACTGGCTGATGTCCCAAACCGAGGTCCTACCTAGCAGCAAGCATCAACTCAAAGAGTGAGTAAGCTTTCAGATGATTCTAAGGCATAGAACCACCTCCTCCCCACTGTCTTTTAGCCACCCCAGCTGATAATATGTGAATCAGAGAGGAGCCTTGCCTAGATTGCAGATTTATGAGTAAAATAAAATGATTGCTGTAGTTTGAAACCAAGTTTGGGATAGTTTATTTCACAGCTGTAGGTAACCAGAATGCATGGCTAGCATACCCAGACATAAATAAGCCTTATTAATAACATCTCTATAAGAGGGGCTACTTACTTTGACTGAGCACACTGGGGAAGAATATCTTGACTCTAATAGCCAGACAAAGTTCATGGGATCTAGTCAATAGATAATACGATCTGGATGGCGTGTGGTCAAGAATTAGACTATCTACACAACTCTCTCACCTTCTAGTTCCTGGGCACCTTAGTTAGTTTTTTCATCTGTAAAATGGGGATAATCATAATATAATTACCTCACAGAGTTTTTGTGAGGATTAAATGAGTTAGTACACATAAAGCTCTTAGAAGAATACCTGGCACACAGTAAGCACTCAATAAATGTAAGATACTTCAGCATCATTATGCCTCTGATGTTTTATGAAGACAGTCTAAAGATTTGTTGAGAGCAATCAACCCACAACTGATTATGATTACCTCGTAGCTTTCTACATGTTCTTACATATGATAAATTGGACAGGCTGTACAGCATGGCTTTTGAGACTAGTTCCAGATTTATCTTCGTCAGATGCTCTGATGAGAGTCTTTAATCAGTGGGGTCAGGGAAATAATTATGGTCCAGACTGGATTTTCTCTGTGCTTTTGCAGTTTCTGGGATGTCTAGGTTTTGCTGTAGGCTCATTATTATGTCTTCCTCTTTGCTTATGCTCTTGAAATACAGTCTTTAAGTATAGACTAGAGGCTTAATTTGTCTGTGGATTTCTAAGTGTGACTTTGCTTCTCTTGGTTTTGTTCTGCAAATTGCTGGCTGTGATCATGAAATACTGTATCTCTAGCCTGAACATCCCCATCTTTGTTTTCTTTGGTATAATCGACAATTTCTGTGTGCTGCAAAGATAGGAATCGGGTTTTAAATCTCCCTTGGTGGGAAGAGGTGCTTCCTGCCTGGAGTCAGATTTGAAAATAGATATGCCATTGTGCAAAAACAGACACCAGGATACTTCCTGGGCAACACTATTAAGTATACCCTCAGTCTCAGCAGCCAAAGGCAATACTGTTTAATCACTTCATGCACAGTACCCTGTAGGTTACACAGATGATACTGGCTGATGAAGTGTATGCATAAAATTTAACTTATTGGGCTTTTATTTCAGGTGTTTTCTGAATTATTTCAAAAACATAGATACAACTATCAAATCTGCATAAAACACAGGGAAGATATTTGAAACTTTATATTGGTTTTATTATTAAGTTACAGTAACTAAAAAAGCTTTATCAAGATGCAGTTATTAAAATAATTACCTAAAGTATTTTATTTTAGTGAAGAAAACTTACTAGTAAATTGGATTTTAAAAAAAATATTGCTAAGAGTTAAAATTACTTAAACATGTCCATTCATTGTCAGTAAGATTACAACTGGTCTTGTCATTAAATGTTAATAATATTTTGATTTCTTAAAATAATAATAATACCTTATATTTACATGGCATTTTATAAGAACAGAGCACTTCAACACACCTGAGGAGGAAAATTGTAGTTTTTGTTATTAATCTATTAATTTATAGAGAAAACTGCTCCAGCCAAAGCTGGAAAAGGAGTAAATTAGTTAGAATTCCACTTGGCTGTAAATAACAGAACTCAAAGAAGGTTTCTTTTTCTTTTGTAACAAAATGTCAAGAGAAAGGGAGTCCTGTGTTGGGGTGGCACTGCCATGATGCCATAAGGACCCAAGTTCATATAGGTTTTGTGCTCATGGATATAAGATGATGGTTCCAACTTCAGGCATGACATCTACATTTCAGGAAGGAAAAAGGTGGAGGGAAAAGTGCCTGAAGCTAATGAAAACTGTTTTTGTCCCTTTTTATCAAGAAAACAGCTTTTCTAGTAGCCCTATTCATTAAACTTCTGCTTACATCTTATAAGTTATATGGCCCCTACTAACTTCAAGGGAATTATGTTAGGAATTGTTGCATAACCTATTATCCTACCTTAGCAGCTTAAAACCACCAACATTTATTGTTTAAAAGTTCCTGTGAGTTGGAAATCCAGTAACAGCTTAGCTGGGTGCCTGTGTCTCAGGGTCTGTCACAAGACTACAGTCAGGCGTCAGTTGGGTCTGCAGTTTCATTTGAAGACTTGACAGGGGACGAACCCACTTCTAAGCTCGCTCATGTCGTTGTTGGAATAATTCAATTTCTAAAGCGTTGTTGGACTGAGAGCTTCAGTTTCTCACTTGCTGTTGGGTAATGTTCCCTATTTCTTGCCATGTGGGCGTCTTCCACAGGGCAGATCATAACATGGTAGATGACTTCCCTCCCAATGAGCAACAGAATGAGAGAGAGCAGACTAAATGGAAATCAGTTTATTTCAGCCTAAGTGCGGAAGTAACGTTACAACACTTTTGCCCTGTTCTATTTGTTATAGGTGTCAGTAGGTCCAGCCCACACTCAACCAGAGGGGAATATATAAGGACATGAATATCAGGAGGTAGGGAACATTAAGAGCCATTCTAGAAGTTGCCTACCACAGGAGTCTAGGAAAGTGAATGATTTTAATTTTTATGTTCCCGTCACACACAAAATCAAGAAAGAGACATTGGATATTGAGTACGCAGTTAGCCTTTGCTATCTCAGAGCGTGAATAAAGAATACAGAGTTTGGAGACAGAAATAACTGGATTTCAGTGCTAGCTCTGCTACCTATTAAATGAGTTAATTAACATCTTTGACCTTCTGTTTTCTCAACAAAGTCACAGAGTTACTATCCAAATTAAATGAGATAAGTTAGTATAACAGTGTTCTTTGTAAGTTCTCAATGAAAGGTGGCTCTCCCATTACTGTGCAGTGGAGCTGCAACTAGAATTCAGTTTCCCCAAAGATAACAGCAGTGATTTTTCTCAGAATAACACAATGTAGCCCAGACATACGAATTCTAAGATGGAGAGTATAGAAGCCTAACATCTAGGCATTTTACTTTCTCATTTAGAAACTGCTTTCTTTTCCAGTAGGCCGTCTCACCATGTAGGCAAATGTGAAGGACTCATGTACAACAAAGCTGAGTCCTCCTGCAACAGTGCTGTTGGAATACCTACACCAATTGAATAGTGTGACTTCCTTTATTTTTGAAAAATTGTAGTTTTTGTTTATCCTTTTAAGTAGAGGCGTTACCTTTTTAAACTGTAATTGGGTTAGATAAAGGTATATCAGAACCTTGCTGTAAAGCTAACTTTTTTCTTTTCTACTTTTCAACCTTAAGTCTAAGTTACAGTTTTGGTAATACATAGGAACTTATTCTTTAGGTTAAATTCCTTTATGTCGCGTTGAGTACACTGAATAATCTATCTCTAGAATTCAGCATATTATTACAACAGGATCAGTTGTTTAATATTATAGTCATTTATATTTGTCCAGTTATTATTTCAAAAAATATATTTTGAGCACTTGCTTTATGCAAGGAACCAAGGAAGTTGCTCTGAGGGAGACAGACATAAAAACGTAGTTTTGAAATAAAGGAATTTACAATGTGAAAAGAGAAGTAACATGTGAACACAAATAATTATTAGATAGTTCTTTAAAAAGCCGTAATAAGCATTAAGTATTAAGGAGAATTCGAGAGAGGAAAGGATCACTTCCAGCTTGTGGATCATAGGGAAGATTGCTCTACTGCACGGCCAACTCCTGATTAGAGATTATGCACATTAAGCACTTGAAAGAGACTTGCTGACATTGTCACCTTCTCTGCTTAAGTGCTTGGTTGACATAAATAGGAGCTTTGATTACTATAATTCAATTGGAATAGAAGGCCTTTTAAATCAAAATACTTAACCTCTCTGCCCTAGGAAAAGTAGGAAAGAGCACATTTGCAGAAGGGATTCGGCTCTGTTATACATGGGTCCTTTATGTTATCTAGTGGTAATTTGGCCAGTGCTCAAAACATGGAAATGGAGAACAAGTCACAAGAGCAGAGGAAGATGAAAGACACTGAGTAGACACAGTAACATGGATAAACTGAATAATCAAAACTTCATCCAGTGTGGATTTGTAATAGAGGCACTATGGCACGCTGGTGAAGAAGCTGGCTCTGGAGTCAGCCTGCCTGGGGTCATCAAACTGTGGTTCTGATGCTTTCTAATTACGTGACTTTGGCCAAGTTAGGTTCTTCTTGTCTCAATTTTCTAATTTATATAATAAGGATAGTATTTTATTTCACAGAGTTGTAAGAATTTAATGAGGTAATACATATGAATCCTTTTTTTTTTTTTTTTTTGAGACAGAGTCTTGCTCTGTCGCCAGGCTGAAGTGCAGTGGCGTGATCTCGGCTCACTGCAACCTCCGCCTCCTGAGTTCAAGCGATTCTTCATCCTCAGCCTCCCAAGTAGCTGGGACTACAGGCATGCACTATCACACCTAGCTAATTTTTGTATTTTTAGTAGAGACGGAGTTTCACCATGTTGGCCAGGATGGTCTCGATCTCTTGACCTTGTGATTTGCCTACCTCAGCCTCTCAAAGTGCTGGGATTACAGGCGTGAACCACCGTGCCTGGCCACATGTGAATTCTTAAAAGAGCATCTGGTGAGTGGTGAGCTCTCAATATATGTAAGCTATCATTATTGTTTGAAGTGTAGTAAATTTCCAGAATGCTAGTCATTCACATTCAAATAGAAGTACAAAATACTTTTTCAGAGGCAAAGAGATGAACTGTTTGTAGCATTTCATGTCCTCATAGATAACTGAGAATTGCACAGACTTAGTGCGTGGTACCAGATTGTGAGTCTTCTGATCTGGTGGTCTGAAGTCTTATGAAAGAGGAGTGCTGTAGAAGCCTCACTGGCATTCTTCTAACATAATCATCCTAGTGTGTATTTGCTTCCTAGGGCTATACAAAGTGGGTGGCCTAAAACAACAGACATTTATTCTCCTTCAGTTCTGGAGGCTAGAAGTCCAAAGTCAAGGTGACAGCAGGGCCAGGTTCCCTCTGAGACTCTGAGTAGAGTCATATCTTGCCGCTTCCTAGCTTCTAAGGTTAGCCATTCACCCCTCATGGTCCTTGGCTTGCAGCTGAATCGCTGCAATTTCTGCGTCTCATCACATGGCACTCTCTCTGTGTGTCTGTTTCCATATGTCATTTTCCTCTTTTAAAGACACCTGTCATGTTGGATTAGGGCTTATTAATGACTTCATCTTAACTTGATTACGTCTGCAAAGACTCTATTTCCAAATGAAGTTACATTCACATCATAGATACAGGTACGCATCTTTCTGGGGGATACAGCTTGACCCATAACATAGTGCTCTCAAAACTGAGGTTTGTTCAATATGGATTCATTGCCATAATATGAAAAACAATAGCAACAACAAAACACTGAGGTTTGGAGCCCTCGGAGGGATTGAGAGGTGTGTTGATGGGTTCATGAAGACAGCAGCTGTAGTGCTCTAACTTTTTCATGGTGGCTCATATGGGCTATTACCATATAAACTAGGGTAGCCAACTCATTTTCACTCCTGCATTCACTCATTGAGTTTTTTTTTTCCACCTTGCCAAAATGTGTGAATTCATGTAAGAGCAAAAGTAATTTCAGAATTATCTAGTGGTAATGGTACCTGCAGGATGACAGGTGGCTTTTTTTTTTTTTTTTTTTAAAGAAGAGAAGTTTTGTGGCTTGGGGATATTATATAAATCCTCAAGTGGGGTCATGGGGATCAAAATGTTTGGGATTTATTGCTATGCAGGAAGAAAAGTGTATTTTCTGTTTAATTCTTTGGAAAGGTCACACATGGGATCCCAGCGGGTTTAGTAAATCGTATATCCTGGGGGAGGAACCCAGATGGTGTAGAGCTACTGACCTAGCACGGAGACTGAGGCATGCTGCTGGAGGCGTAAAGCTTGGCTGGCCTCTGTGGGCTTGGGCTGTGGCTGTGTCACGGTCTACCACTTTGCCATTTGTCCCCGTGGATCCTGAAAGCTGCAGATAAAAATTTTAAAGGCTTAGCTGCCTGTAATTTAAGAAAGAACTTGGTTAGAAGTCAGATCAAGTGAAAGAAAATGAAATGTCAGTGCACAGAGGAAAATGACCAATCTGGTGGAAAGGGAGCATTTTGTAAAATAGTTTTTTTTTATTTTTGGTTTTCCATTAGTTATTTTTATCTACTTCTTGTCTTAGCTTTTGAAGCCAATACTTCTTTTTTTTTTTTTTAATTTTGGCTGAAATCTAGTAACTTTTAATGTTTGGGACAAAAAGAAGACAGCTAATCTGAGACCAATGAAAGAAAGGAATGCAGAAGCCTGATGCCTGGGCACTCTGAGCTATGCAGTAGCATTTCCTCCTTGGGAAAGATACGGGCAGTTTGAGGGAGACTTGAGATGTTAACATAATTACTTAAGACAGAGGCTGAGCAGGGAGAGAGTGGTCATTTCAGATTACATGGTCAAAAATAGTTAAATCAAAGTTACATGCTTTCAATTTGATGTATGTGCTTTTCATTTTGGTTTATGATTCAGACCACTTATGTTGATCTCTGCAGAAGTGCTTTTAAATCAAACTTTAAATAATGTTAGGGAATAGTGCTTTTTAATTATTTTTTAGTATAATAAAAAACCATTCCTTGCTTCTATGTGTGAATATGCACTTTACATATCAAAAAGTAATCTTAAACATTCCCAGAGTTGAGTCTATTTATTAACTCTTGTTGAGATAGTTTCTGGGTTTGGATTTAAAGTCTACAGTGTAAAACTTTATGAAAAGTAGAGCCCAGGGCCAGGTGTGGTGGTTCAGAACTGTAATCCAAGCACTTAGGAAGACCAAGGCGGGAGCTTTGCTTGAGCTCAAGAGTTTGAGACCACTCTGGGCAACATAGTGAGAATCCATCTTGACAAAAAATAAATATGAAAAAACAAATTAGCCAGTTATAGTAGTGTGCACGTGTATTCTTAGCCACTTGGGAGGCTGGGGTGGGAGGATCACTTGAGCCTAGGAGTTCAAGGCTGTAGTGAGCTATGATTGTGCCACTGTACCCCAGCCTGGGTGAAAGAGCAAGATCCTTAAAATAAAATAAAATAAAATAAAATAAAATAAAATAAAATAAAATAAAATAAAGGCTCAGCTCTAGAACTGACAATAGTAATAAAAAGAAGACATTCTTTAGTGACATAAAACTTGGGTGTTATGTCTCACATTGGCTATTATTCTTACATGCGACAACATAACAATGAGAAAAGCCAGATGCAAAAAAGCATGTATTGTATGATTCCCATTTATATAAACTTAAAAATGGGCAAAACTAATGTATGGTGTTAAAAGTCAGAATTGTGGTGTACCTCAGGGAGAGGTAAACAGTGAGAAGGGGCACCATGGGGTCTGCCAGCTTCTGGCAGTGTGCCAGTTCCTAATCTAGGGACTGATAACTTGAGTGTGTTCATCAAACTCTTCACCTAATCATTTGTACACTTTTCTGTGATGTTTACGTTACATTTTAAAAGAAGTTAAAGAAATATATTATAGAACTTAATGTACATTCTTTAGAACAATTTTATCCTAAAGAAATGTAAATTTATAGTCCGTTCTAGAGCTTATGATGTGTCTTTTTGAAAGTTTGACCTAATCTTAATCATGACAGATTTGGGAATGCTAATGTTTATATATGTACTTTCATAATTACACCAAAATTGATGAATCTTTCTCTGGGAGCTATCCATTGATGTTCCTTGTAATTAGCAACCTGCTTCTGTTTCTGAAATTGTATTTTCAGTCATATAAATGTGTTCAAAGGCCTCAGTGGGGACCAGAATTAGCTACAATTTATATTCAGTTCAGAACATAGAATTTGTTTCTCAAATTTCTCATTAGCTTGGCAGTTTATAAACTTGGATGTGTGTATGTAAGTTTTAGGAATCCAAGGATTGGACAAAAGAGAGAGACAAAGAGAATATTAAGGCAATAAAGAAGAGTTTGGAAGATTAGAGATAAGTAGAAATAATGGCATTAGAAGGCACAAGTCTTCAGATAGTCGTTCAGAAGCAGGACGATGAAATACTCTTTTGGCCAGACACATCATACTTATTCACCCTTTGTATTTAACTTCAATTGTTGGTTGAATGGACTCAGCTGTTCACACTATAGAAGTAGTGGTAGTGATAGTAGCATGAGGAGTATAGATTTTGCTTTAAATATCACTCATTTAAAACACTTTTGTTCTTTGCTAGGTGACATGATATGATATACATGTCACATTTCTTGTTATGCATGAACCTACCCTTTAGTTGGAGAAACAAGACATTTAGAAGTGAAATGTTTAAATGAAAATACATGTGCAAGGTAAGTGGTGTAAATACACACACAGTAAACAGTAGCAATATTTGATACATTTTGCATTTGTTTGTAAATACACACACAGTAAACAGTAGCAATATTTGATACATTTTGCATTTGTTTGTATGCCAGTCAAATAATAAAGACCAGCTTTCTTTTTTTTTTTTTTTTTTTTTTTTTTTTTTTTTTGAGACGGAGTCTTGCTCTGTCGCCCAGGCTGGAGTGCAGTGGCGCGATCTCGGCTCACTGCAAGCTCCGCCTCCCGGGTTCACGCCATTCTCCTGCCTCGGCCTCCCGAGTAGCTGGGACTACAGGCGCCCACAACCGCGCCCGGCTAATTTTTTGTATTTTTAGTAGAGACGGGGTTTCACCGTGGTCTCGATCTCCTGACCTTGTGATCCGCCCGCCTCGGCCTCCCAAAGTGCTGGGATTACAGGCGTGAGCCACCGCGCCCGGCCAAGACCAGCTTTCTAATAGAAAAATGACAGAGGACTGGATTGGACAGTCTGTGAGGGGAGATACATAAATCACCAATACCTACATGAAAATATGTTTAGTATCACTGGTAATCGAAGGATCACAAATTAAAATTTCACCTATCAAATTGGCCAAATTGAGAAAAACTAATAATAGCCAATGCTAGTTAAGTTTTAAGGAAATCAGGAGTGGCAATGGGCATAATCTTTCCAACGGAAAATTAAGTGATGCATATCAAAATTTAAAATGTACATACTCTGTGACCAAAGGCAGATACAGGGTTTGTGGAGCCCAAGCCTATGCAACTGAGGAAGGGAGAGAGTTCTTTTAAAAACGGATTCCAAAGTTATAAATACAAAATTAGGTATAACATTAAATATTTATTTGAATGAGGAAAACATCACAACAAATTTTTATGAAATTGGTAAATACTATAAACATCACAAAATCCGTCTCTATGAGGCAAACTTGAATCAGTCTGGCTCCAGGGCATGGCTCTTAACAGCTGTGCTCTGACTGCCTCAGAATGCATCATTCATCTATGTCCGTTGACTACTAAAGACCAAAACACATTTGCAACTTCTTGCTACCTCTGCTGCTAGTGCCCTGGTCCAAACCTCCATCGTGTCTCTCTTGGATCATGGGAATACTCTCCTAACTGGTCTCTGTATTTTGCCCTTGAACAGAATACATGTATTATGTTTTTAACATTTTTAGTAATCAACTTTCTGACACTCCTCTATTTTATTTATTACGTTATTTTCGTTACTCTTTGATTGCCTTTTCATGTGACAGTGATTTTGTACTATTTTCTACAAAGAGACAGGAAAGATAAGTCCTCTAGCATGGTAGGTGGAAATTTGTTTTTTTATTGTTAATAGTTGCATAAAACCTGAAAATTCTCATGCACACAAATTTGCTATTTGTAGCACTGCCACAGGTCTGTTGCATTTGTAATTGCATATACTGCATTATTGAATATGTTTCTGACAGGAGAGAGCTTTCATTTAGTCTAGCCACTGATGAAAACTGAATCCTTTGTTTACAATTTTAGATACGTGGTGATTGGAAGAATTTTCTACAGACTAGCTTGTGGCTCTATACATTTTACATTTTACGTCCTGTTTCTCCTTCACTACTCATATATTTCTGGTGCCAGGCTTGGCAAGAAGTGTTTTCATTGTGTTGTGACCTCTGGCCTTGGAGGGTGAGATGGAATGAGGGGTAGTAGGAATATTCCTGCCTTTTCTTCTAGTCTGGAACAGCTATCAATACCTATCCCTGGAAGTGACCCCAAATCTATATAAAAAACCCACTAAACCAAAATAAAGTATAATTCCAAAGTCAGTTTGAACCACCAGATTCCAAAAATGTCCATGGCTCCTTCAGTGCAGTCAGTTCAAGGGGAAGTCTGATGAGAGGAAAATTGCAGTAGATGGCAACAGCCGTCATAACAGATCCAGTTAAAATATTTTATTTTCACAAATTTTACAAAAACAGGGCCATTGAACACATTTTGAGGATCCCTTTTATGTATCAGAAGAAGCTTTAGGAAATGAGGGACCCTGAAAATTAAACTTAATTAGGCACTTAATGTATGTGCCTCTGTCTATGACCAGGAAACTTCTAAGAATTTATCATAAGAAAAATATGCAGTAAAAATCAATGATAGCAAACATTTATTGAATGCTTACTGTACGCCAGACACCTTGCTAAGACTTCATTTTGAGTTTTTATAATGAGCATTTTATTTTTATATTAAAAAATTCCAGAGAACAATATCTATGTTTAAATGAGAATTTTAGTTTAGACAGTGTCAAAATTATGATCATTTTTACTTCATCTTTTCACTTCAACTTTTATATGGATTTATTCAGTTTATACAACAACTACATAGTGAATGCTAGGCAGTGTTCTAGATGTTGAAACTCCTGCCTCCATGAAGGTTACACTCTAGTTGGACAAGATACTCAGTAAATAAGTTAACAAGATAAATAAATGAAGTCTATTATCACATGTTGGATGGTTATAAGTACTAAGGAGAAACAAAACAGCAAGCAAGGAGGTAAGAAATATGTATGTGTATGGAGCGGAGGTTGAGATTTTAGATGGATCACTTCACCGAGAAGGTAATACTTAAGTAAAGACCAGGCCAGGCACGGTGGCTCATGCCTGTAATCCCAGCACTTTGGGAGGCCGAGATGGGATGATCACCTGAGGTCAGGGGTTCGAGGCCAGTCTGGCCAGCATGGTGAAACCTCATTTCTACTAAAAATACAAAAATTAGTTGGGGGTGGTGGCAGGTGCCTATAATCCCAGCTACTCGGGAGGCTGAGGCAAGGAGAATTGCTCGAATCTGGGAGGTGGAGGTTGCAGTGAGCCAAGATCACGCCATTGCACCACTCTAGCTGGGCGACAGAGTGAGACTCTGACTCAAAAAAAAAAAAAAAAAAAAAAAAAACCAAACAAAAAATCTTCTAACTGTGTAATCTAGGAAAACTCTAGAGTTCAATATTCAATATGCCAAAGGGTCTTCTTATATAATTTTAATGCCTGGATTACATTAGGGTGATAGTAAAGAGAAGCTACAACAATCACATAGCTGATGCACTTTTACTTGATATATGTACTCTTGGTAAAGGCAATATGGTACCTACAAAATTACTTCAGGGTCATGTTATATGTGGTCTTTTACTGGATGGCATTGGAATGAATTACCATTTGAGGTAACAGAATTATCTTTCCTGGAGTTCTTTAAAAATAGGATAAACACTGGCAGAACTGTGATGCTTTGATTTAGGCAAATAGAGTTCAGTTTTTTTGGTATACCATAGGTCTTTTGATTTAGTAAGATGAATTTATTCAGAATTCAAAAATCTTTTCAAAAGACCTCTCCTATGTGGAGGCGGTAGGATCTGAACTGGGGGAATTACAAATGGCTTTAACAGACTGAAAGACGGGTTTTGAAGTACATTTTCCTTCCAAAAAAAAGAAAGAAAAAGGAAAAAAGGGAAAAAAATAACCATTGTCGTGTCAAAGGAGAAAAAAGGTAAAGAAAAAAAACCTACCCCAAACCCCTGAATAACCTACATAATGTGGGTATTTTTTTGTATTAAGGAATGTTTTTAATATTTTAAAAATACTTTTCAACCATGGTTCTACTGAAAAATAACAGTTTTACATGACATATAGATTTATAAAAATTACATGTTACTGTGTTTATAGAAAAAAATGGTAGCTGTGTTTTAAAAAGATACTGAAGCAACTCTTGTGTGAAAATACACAGGTGGTGTTGAAATAGAAACAAGCCTAGGCACTAGGGTTCCTAAGGTCTGCTTTCATCTCAGCCTCTCATTTGTTAGGTTACATTTCAGGGCTAGCATTAATAACTGCCATTGTATCCCGGTTTTCTTTCATCTTCTCTTCTCACCCCAGGCCCCATTTGGGGGCCAGGAATTCCTTTGAGAATCTGAAGGCAGCCATGAAAGCTCTCCTGTAAATAATGTGCATATACACAACAGATTTACATGTAAGTTTAGGGGTTTCATGGTTTCTTGAAAGCATCTTTGAACCTTAGCTGAGTGTGCATGAATTAGAATACATCAGTAAGAACATGGGACTGCAAAATATACCATAGGAACAATGGTTAGTGCATCTCACTGTGATGAGCTAGAAAAAGAAAGACTTGAGGACAAGTCATTAACGAACTGTCACACATATCTGAAGAGCTGTTATGTGGAAGGAAGAAGTTTATTTGGGGTTGTTTTAGAGTTAGGTGGTCCACCACTGTAGCCACTGGTCCCATGTGACTATTTAAATGAAAATTAAATAAAATAAAAAAATTTTCAGCTTTCCGTTCATAGTAGCCACATTTGAAGTGCTCGGTGGTCACATGGCTGCTGAATTGGGCTGTTTCATCTTTGTAGGGAGTTCTTTTGGACACAGCTGCTCTAAAGTTTTGAACTTTCAACAGAGTGAATTATGGCAAGGCAGATTTCAGCTCGTTTCTAACAAAACTGTCCTATTAATTTTAACTGTTCAGTGCCTGTGCTGTTGAATCGGCTGCCTCAAAGAATAGTAAGCTTTCTGTCATTTGAAGTACTCAGACGGAGACTGGATTCCTACTTTTTGGAGTGATGTAGAAGAATTTTCTACCCAGAACCTTAGGATGTTTAAGTGGGAAGAAGACTCAGCAATTCAACGTTTCTTTTACTACAGATGAAGACACAGACTCAGAGTCAGTTTTGCCCAAAGACCCACAACTGATTAATGGCAAATGCTAGGTGTCCTCATGAATCCTAGTTTAGTACTTTTCCACTTACTCTCTCCCACTCTTCTGCAGTGAAAACTACAGTGCAGCCAAACTGAATTTGTTATATTGAAACACGTTGTTCTCATTCCTGCCTCTGAGTCTTTGCTGTTTCTATGCCTTTTATCAAAGTGACATTTCTTCACAAACTTAATTCTACTTATTTTCTAACTTCTACTCAGGTCTCAGAATATTCAAACCCATACCATCTCTTCTCTTTGCTAAACTACCTTGTAACAATGTACTCAAGCGTTTATACTCTCTGTGATTATTATATCTTATCTTATCACTTTGATGAGCTTCTTAAAGACTGTGATTACTATATTCATGCGTGTATCCTTTTTCTGTCTTCCTCACTAGAATATAAGTTCCTCGAGGGCAGGGACTATAGCTGTCTTTTTCACCATTCCTTACTATGCAGTTACTATCCAGCACATGTCTTAGCACCATAATAGGTACTCAACAAATATACTCAACAAATATTTGTTGAATGAGTGAATCAAGTTTTCTCTTCTAAAACATGTGATATTATGCTAAGCTTTCCATGAATTCTCAATAAATACTTTTCTAAGCAAACATTTCTGTTTCTATAAAATAAGTATTAAAAATAGGAATATGAAAAAAACAAAGTAAGGCATTCCAGCATGTAAAGTGCTTGGGAGTCCTCACTCCCTTCCAAACCTGAGCAAACTAAAACTTGGTAAGTTTTCCTGGACCTATCAGCAGTCTCAGGGCAGATCGCTTGCCACCTGAAAATCTGAAGAAACAGGTACATTCAGACAGTCACAGCTAAGGTTTGCTTACCTACAGCAGAAGCAACTGGAACCATAGACTAGAAGGGCCATTTAAATAGTAGTTTTGATGAATTGCTGGAGGCTAAGTGTTGACTAGCTTGAGTGTGGAACTCCTAGGCACAGGAGTCTTAGAGAGGGTCTCACGCTTACATGGATTTTACCTCCCGGAACCCCATCAGGTTTTCACAACAAAGAGCCAAGATAGACCCTGTCCTGGCTCTGGCGAGGGGAAGGGGAAAGTAATGACTTTGAAGTGCGCTCAGAATGTTCTCTATGATAAAGACCTACTCTCCAAGGAAAAGGGCTTTACCAGAGTCTTATCCCATCTGGGGAGAAGATAGTTCTTTGACTCAGAGCCCCTCTAAATTCCTGTGCCAACTAAGGAAGGAGGAGAAAGGTTAAGAAACATTTGTAAAGGTCACAGTACAGCAACATAGACCCACCAAAAGATTGAGATGTAATCCTAAGAAAATGGAATGCTTCCTTTCCCCACTCTTTACCACCACAGCAACAGGGCTTCTTATAATAGCAGTGGATTACTGCTGGAAGAGCTGCAAGATGCAGACAGACACTGGCCAAGGAGAGGGGGTCTCAGGAAAGCCCAAAGACAACAGGAGAGATGAAAACCAAAAAAAGACACTAGAGGACTTTGAAACCTCTGACAACCACATTTATAGCAAACATTATATACAGCCCAATCTTACACAGATAAATCTCAAGCTGAAGTCATTTTTGCCTCATTTCCTGTTATCTGATACATCATGTCTAGCTTTCAAGAGAAAATTACACAGATGAGGCTGGGCATATGGCTCATGCCTGTAATTCTAGCACTTTGGGAAGCTGAGGCAGACAGATTGCTTGAGCCTAGGAGTTCAAGAGCAGCCTGGGCAACATGGTGAAACCCCATCTATACAAAAAATACAAAAATGAGCCTGGCATGGTGGTGCATGGCTGGGCTGTAGTCCCAGCTACTTAGGAGGCTGAGGTGGGAGGATCACTTGAGCCCAGGAGGTCAAGGCTGCAGTGGGCTGTGATCACATGATTACATTCCAGCTTGCGCAACAGTAAGTTAGACCCTGTCTCAGCAAAGCATGCTAACAGGCAAGGAAAAGTAGAGTCTGTAGATACAAAACAAGCATCAGGACCAGACTCAGATGTGACGCAGATTTTGGAATTATCACACAGGGAATTTCAGTAGCTATGATTCATATGTTAAGGGCTCTAATAGGAAAAAGTAGATAACATGAAGGAACAGAGGGGTGATGTAAGCAGAGCGATGAAAGAGCTAAGAAAAGATCAAAAGGAAAAGCTAGAAATTAGAAACACAGAAACAGAATGAAGAATGCCTCTGAAGGGTCACTCAGAAGACTTAACATGATTTTTAAAAGTCTCAGTGATCTTGAAGATAGGTCAATAGAAACTTCCCAAACTCAAATACAAAAATAAAAGAGAATGGGGAAAAAAAAAGAGCCAGGCATGGTGGCTTATGCCTGTGATCCCAGCACTTTGACAGGCTGAGGCAGGAGGACTGTTGGAGTCCAAGAGTTCCAGACCAGCCTGGGCAACATAGTGAGACGCCGTTTCTAAAAAAAAAAAAAAAAAAAAAAAATTAGCCAGGCATGGTGGCATATGCCTGTGGTGCCAGCTACTTGACAGGCTAAAGGCTAAGGTGGGAGGATTGGGAGGATCACTTGAGCCCAGGAGGTGGAGGCTGCAGTTAGCTATTAATGTGCCACTGCACTCTGGCTTGCTTGATAGAGTGAGACTGTGTCTCAAAAAACAAACAAATGAACAAAAAACAGAAGATGCAAGAACTCAGAACTTTGGTACAATGTCAAAAGGTGAAACATACACGTACAGGTAATTAGAAGATCAGAAGGAGAAATAAGAGAGAATGGAACAAGAGAAAATATTTGAAGTACTAATGACTGATAATTTTCCAAAATTAATGACAGACATCTAATCTAAATTCAGATCCAGGAAGCTCAGAGAACACAAAGTAGAATAAATTCCACAAAAGTCAGCCGCGCACGGTGGCTCACGCCTGTAATCCCAGCACTTTGGGAGGCCGAGGTGGGTGGATCACGAGGTCAGGAGATCGAGACCATCCTGGCTAACAGAGTGAAACCCCATCTCTACTAAAAGTACAAAAAATTAACTGGGCATGGTGGCGGGCGCCTTTAGTCCCAGCTACTTGGGAGGCTGAGGCAGGAGAATGGAGTGAACCCAGGAGGTGGAGTTTGCAGTGAGTGGAGATTGCACCACTGCACTCCAGCCTGGACAACAGTGCAAGACTCCTTCTCAAAAAAAAAATTCACAGAGTCTATACTTAGATATATGATACTCAACTTTGGAATATGAAAAGACAATCTTGAAAGAAGCCCTGGGGTTGGGGGGATCACCTTACCTATAGAGAAATAAGAATAAGAATTACAGTGGACTTCCCATCATAAACTATGCAAGTGAAGGAAAATACTTAAAGAGTTTAAAGAAAAATAAACCCTCACCAACCTTGAATTCTAAATCCATAAAAATTATCCTTCACGTGTGAAGGAGAAATAAAGACTTTTTCACGTAAGCAAAACTGCGGGGATTTATTACTAGCACAGCATACCTACTCCTTATAAAATGTTAAAAGAAATTCTTCAGAGAAAAGAATAATGATAGTTCAGCAACTTAGATCAACATTAAGGAAAGAAGAATATCAGAGAAGGAATAAATTAAGGTAAAGTAAAATCTTTTGCTTTTCTCAATAATTGAGCTAAAAGAAAAATTTGTTTAAACTGATAATTGTAACAATGTATTAGATAATTATAGCATATGGTTAAGTGAAATGAATGACAACAATGTCATAAGAGGTTGGAGGGAGGAATTGGAAATATACTGTTATAAGTTACCTGAACTACACATGAGATGGTATAGTATGAGTTGCAACTGAACTTCGATTCGTTTAAAATGCATATTGCAAACTCTAGAACTACCACTAAAAAAATTAAAAGAAGTATAATTGAGATGCTCAGAGAGTAGATAAAATGTTATATAAAATGCTCAAAACAGGAGAAAGAAGAACAAGAGGGGAGAATTAAAGCAAGAGAAAGCAAAATAAGAAAAAGTATATAATTCATAGGAAACCTAGAGCCGTAGGCAAATCCTTATTGTCTACAAGAAGCCCCCTTTAAATATAAAGCATCAGGTTAAGAGAAAAGGGATGGAGAATTATACACTGTGTTAATACCAGTCAAAAGAAAGCTGGAATCACTATCTTAATTTTAGACAAGGCAGACTTCAGTACAAGGGAAATATCAGGGATAAATAGGGACATTAAGAATGATAAAAGTGTCAGTTCTCTAGGAAGATATAACAATCCTAAAAACATGTGCACCAAACAACAGAGAATCAGAATACATGAAGCAAAAACTGATGGACCTGCAAAGAGGCACAATTTCAGAAGGACAAATTCACAATTGTAGCTGCAGACTTCAACACCCCTCTTTCACTAGTTGATAGATCAAGCTAGCAGAAAATCAGTAAGGACATAGTTGAGTTGAATAGCATTATCAGTCAGCTTGATCTAATTGACATTTATAAAACACTGCATCCAACAATAGCAGAATCCATATTTTCAAGCTTGCATGGAAATTTACCAAGATAGATCACATCCTGGGCCATAAAACATACCTTAACAAATTTAAAAGAGTAGGAATTATACAAAGTATGTACTCAGGCTGCAATGAAATTAAACCATAAATCAATAACAGAAAGATATTTGGAAAATCCCCAAATATTTACAGATTAAACAGCACCCTTCGCAATAACACATGAATTGAAGAGGTCACAAGATAAATTTAACAGTATTTTGAATAGCCTGTAGTCTCAGCTACTTGGGAGGCTGAGGCAGGAGGCTTTCTTGAGCCCAGGAGTATGAGTCTAGCCTGAACAACATAGTGAGACCCAGTCACTTAAAAATTTTTTTTGAATAAGATAAAATTTAGAATATGACTTATAAAAACTTGTGAGTTTAACTCCTGTCTCTCCATCTACTAGCAGTAGCAGTGCAACTGTGAATAACATACTTAAATGGCTGTTCTTATTTTCTTAAAATAATTTTAGTATTTAAAACTTCACCTAAAATAAGTTCTAATGTTCTATAGCATAGTAGGGTGACTAGAGTTAACAATAACATGTTGCATATATTTTGAAGTAGCTAGAAAAGAGGATTTTGAAAGTTCTCATCACAAAGAAATGATACATATTTGAGGTGATGGATATACTAATTGCCCTGGTTTTATTATTAAACAATGTATACATGTATCAAAACATCACACTGTACCACATAAATATGTACAGTTACTATTTGTCAATCAAAAGCAAAATAAAACAAAAACACAAAAAATTGTGGGATGAAAAGAAAATAGCGCTTAGAGAACAATTTATAGCACTGAATACTTACGTTAGAAAAGAAGAAACAATGAAATAACAAAAATATCTTTCATTAGCTAAATGAATAAACAAATTGTGGTATATCTATAAAAAAAAATAAATAGATGGAGGAGAAGAAACAGTCTCTCCTACAGAATTCCAAACAATTGATGTGGATACTTCACCCTCAAGAAAGTGGAACATAATTTTCCACTCTATAAGTGTAGGTTATGTATAGTGACTTTGTTTCAGAGTATAGTGTGGAAAGGGTAAGGAAGCGACTTTATGGTAGTTACTCACAGCAGTTGCTTCTAGTAGTTATAAACACATTTCAGCCAGATGATCAAGATTGACATCATCAGTGATAAGTACTATTGCTGTTATGTATGATGTGATAAAAATAACACCTCAAATCTGTGATCTTCCTTCCCAAAATTCATAACTCCAGTCTCATCATGAGAAAAATATCAGACAAATCTTAATTGATGGCGTTTTACAAAAATGAATGCTCCTCAAAGCTGTTAAGGTCACCAAAACCAAGGGAAATCTCAGAAATTGTTAGAGCCAAGAAGACCCTAAGGAAACTTGACAGCTAATGAAATATGCTTTCTTGGATGGGGTCCTAGAACAGAAAATAATATTAGGTAAAATGAAGACAATTGAATAAAGTATGGACTTTAGTTAATAATGATGTATCAATATTGGTCCTTTAGTTGTAGCAAATGTGCACTTAGAACATGTAGTAATAGGGGAAACTCTCTGGGGTTATGGGAACTCACTGTACTATCTTTGTAATTTTTCTATAAATCTAAAACTATGCTAAAATACGTTTTATTTTAGAAAAATCAGCGTAAGGATACCTACTCATGTGTTCATTTGTAGAATTCTTAGCCAAACCATTTCTTCCAGTTTCAATAATTTCTGCTGAATAAAACTTTTGGTATTGATGCTACTCACTTTATTTTTGGAATACAGCACTTTATTTCTGGAATATAGCAATTCTTTGATTTTTCCATATAAATATATGCAAGAACAAAAGTGTCCTTTAGTTGTTACAATCCTGTATAGTCCATATATTCTTCAGCACCCACGTTATTCATTGTCACTTTACAACCTGCTATTTAAGGACAAAATACATAGAGTCACAAATGGAGAGTAAAGAAGAGCCATCTCTTTCATCTCCTCATTTTCTCGTCACAGTATGAAGTGTCAGTATGGAAAAGGCATCACTTTGAAAGCAGACTGTCTGGCAGAAACTGCAAAACTGCATTTTGCAATGGTGTCATCCAAACTCTGGGGAATTCTGTTATTCAGAAGCCTCTGTGGTTCATTCATGCATTAAGAGGACGAGCCTTGCTGCTTTCTCATCTGACAGAGGAGAATGTTGCCATGACAGCTGTTAGGAGATGAGGAGATGTGTAAAGGGCATCCATAATGAAAAGAGAAAATAGCCTGGCGTCTTAGGTCTCACTGATGATGCATGGAGTGGCATGTGTGGATTCTCAAAATGAACCTTGAAAATCTGTTAGTCCCGTTTTAGTAATAATGTTACACACACACACACACACACACACACACACACACACACACACACACACACAAAAATATGTTTCTTTTCCAGTAGTCTAAGAAGCATGTAGAAAAATTAAACCTCAACTAAAACCACTCATAGATACCTCTTTTTCCGTCTTTGGAGTGTAGACTGAAGATCTACCATATTGAAAATTTAAAACATTTGTTAGTGATTAATATAAGGGAAAATATTTTCCAAAAAGGCAGAATCTTTTTTTGAAAAGGTCCTAAAACCAGAAAAGATGTTAGAGAGTAATCAGAGAGCTTAAGTAGATTTCATCTCTTTAGTCCCAGAGAGTAAAATATATTTTCTTTATCTAAAGATGTTGAAGGAATATTTACTGATTGAAGGATAAAATATCTTACATTTTCTTCAAAATAATATGGGAATGGGGAGTTGTTTAGGGCCATAGGCAATACAAGATTGGTAATGAGTCGATTATAGAATATTATTATGGACTGAATTGTACCCCCTGCCCCTGCTCCAAAAATTCATCTGTTAAAGCCCCCCCAGTACCTCAGAATGTGACTGTATTGGAAGACAGGATCTTTGAAGAGGTGCTTAAGTTAAAAATGAGGCCTTTAGAGTATTCTCTAATTTGGCCTGTTATCCTCATGAGAGGAGGAAATTTGGATACACAGAGAGACACCGGGAACATCCATGTAAAGAGGAAAGACCATATGAGGACATTTTGAGAAGACATTCATCTGCACACCAAGAAAAGAGACCTCGGAATAAACCACCCCCGCCTGCCAATCCCTTAATCTTAGGCTTATAGTCTCCAGAACTGTGAGAAAGTAATTTTCTGTGGTTTAAGCCATCAGTTTGTGGTAATTTGTTATGGCAACCAGAACAAACTCCTACAAATACCTATCACATAATCGGAGTATGTGTTATCTAATCTCTGGGGAAGGTTAAGTTGCTTTGGGAGCCTCATGATGGACAGCAAAATCAGAACTGGGGGGATCAGGGAAAACTGGCTGGAAGAGGGTGGACATTAGCCTGGTGAAAAGCCAGTGGGAAGAGAATTTTAAGTAGAAGGAGGAGGATATACAGAGGTCTGGATATAGGGGCATGGCATGTTTGGGAAAGTAAAAATAGCTCAACAGGGATGAATTCTAGGTTGTGGGTGAATGAGGGACTAGTACGATTAGGCATTAGGGCAGTAAGCTTTTATTCATCTCATACGCACACCCACACATCACACATCTACACACACGCATGTGTTTATACTCATTTTGTTTACTGTCAGTGTCTCTTCTCTAGAACATAAGTTCTTTGATGCCCTTTGTGTCTCTTTTGTTAACTGGTGTATTTCTCGCTACTTAGAATAGTACCTGGCACACAGAAGATATTCAACAAGATAATTGCTGAATAAATAAATGAGTAAATTGCATGATTTGTTCTTTAGAAAAGTTACTTTGGCAGCACTGTGGGAAACATTTAGAATGTGGCCTCAAGCAGGGCTGTTAGGAGACTCTTGTAATAGTCCTGCTGAAGTTGATAGTGGAGGTGTAGATGAGAAGACTCAGCTAACGGGTGAGTTACTCAGGAGGTAGAACTAAGAGAACTTGTAATGTGATTGTCTATAAGGCTTAAAGAAGAATGGTCCCTCCCAGGTTCCTGGTGTAGGCACTGAAAGAAAGATAGGTTTGTTTTCTGAGGTAAGAAACATACAAAGAAAAGTAGACTTTGGATGTGGGTTGGAGGTACTGAGTTCAGTGTTGGTCATGTTTAGCTTCAGGTGGCAGAATGACATCCAAATCAAGATGTCTACTTGGTGGTGACTGAGAGGGGGCTGTCTAGGCTGGATCCAGAGTGAGGAAACTTCAACTTAGAGGTGAACCTAAAGCCATAGAAATGGATGCCATTGTTCAAATAGAAGGTGTAGACATGGAAGATGAGAACACAGAGTATTGAGAAGAAAATAGAAACAGGAAATCAAAATAAGCAGTGAGAAGTTTAGTGCACTTCCAAAAAACTCTTGAATTCCTTATTGTTATGTTTGTCATTACATTATAGAACTTTAAAACAAATACGTAGTTCAGATTCTAGCTCTGAAGCTGTAGTCTTGGTAACTTAACCTCCTTATTCCTTCTTTTCCTTCATCTCTAAGATGGGTCCAATTATAATACCTACCTTTATTATAGATTTGTTGTGAGGGCTAGATGAAATATATGTAAAGCCTCTAGAATTATAATGTGCATTCAATAATTGTTCACTCATTATTTTTACTTGTTAAGTTTAAACTTGCATTATTTTTATTTATTTATTTTTTTGAGACAGCGTCTCACTCTTGCTCAGGCTGGAGTGCAGTGATGCAATCATGGCTCACTGCAGCCTTGACTTCCTGGGCTCAGGTGATCCTTCCATCTCAGCCTCCCAAGTAGCTGGGACTACAGGTACATGCCACCACACCTGGCTAATGTTTTTTTTTGTTTTGTTTTATAGATGAGGTCCCACCATGTTGCTCACACTGATCTCAAACTCTGGGCTCAAGCAGTTCGCCACCTTGACCTCCCAAGTGCTAGGATCACATGTGTGAGCTACTGCGCTTGGCCTAAATATTTATTATTAAGTTTGATTATAAACTTAGTAAGTTTCCAGTTACGAACATTTGTGCTTACAGCTTACTAGATCAACCATGGATCTCTAGGTGTGAATTGTTAAGTGTGACAGAGAACTTTTTAATGCTATGTTTGTGAATGTGTACGTATATAATTATTAAAATACACATTCAACTTTAATTAATATTAAGTTATTAATATACCTACATATTACTGATTACAAACTTAAGGCAACACTTAAAAACTTCAGAGTAAAATTAAGTGTGCTATTGACTGTTATTTATTGCTTAATCAGGATCTTGCCCCTTTCTTTTTTCTGTTTTCAGATGGATCTTTATTTAGCACCTTGAATATGTAAAAGTCCCGGACCCCTACACATTTACTGGCTCATTAAAGTGTGTTTGCACTTTTTTAATCTGTCGTCTTCTTTAACTGACGTCTTAATGCCATGGCTTCATAGGGGGTGCCCAGTTCTTTCTGCTTCCTGCCTGTTTTTTTTTTGTAGAGAGGCCACTTTCGCTTTTTAATATTATTTGGTCTAAGTGGCACCGTTTAACAGTAAGACAGGCACGTTGCAAAGGCCTCATGCTTGAGTCAGGATCTGTAAAATGCTCCCCACTTACTATCTTCTCCTAATCAGAAAGGTCCTCTCCACTTGACCCATTTTTCCTGTCTCAATTCCTTTCCCCTTTGAAGTTCAATGTGGAAGTTTCTTTGCATAAAATTGTTTACGATAATATATTAATCCTCTTAGTAGGTTTCCATCCATTTCAAAAACTTCCCTCTCCTGAAGATTTCCTCTTATTATTAAAGAAAATAGTCTGTTTTCTTTCTAAATTTTAAACTGTTATCTTGGGCTATGCTTGCATCACCACTACCACAGCTACAGCAAAGATAGAAAGATTTTAATATCCCAAAGGGAGGAAGAAATATAGAACTATAAATATATATATATATGCTATTTGAGTAAGGCTGACTTCAAGGGTAGGCTCTCAGGCAAAACTGGCCTATTTATGGATGACCTTTCTGATTCAAAACATCATTCTCTACACTACTAGGCTACTTTCTGAAAAGTTTTTATGACAACTCTGCATAGAAATCCACCCTTTTGAAATACGTTAGAGTAAACAAACAACGTTTTTTAGCAATGCATTTGTTCATTTGATCAATATTCAGCTGTTAATCAGTGATTATTTTCCGGATGCCAGGCACTAATGGCAGTAGTGGTAGCATTCAGAAATGCACAGAGTAAACCCGCACTTGCCGTCATGGAGCTTAGAATTTAGTGGGGACACAGACACGAAACAAATACCTATGTAAGTATTCAATGAATATTTGATGAACAAATGAGCTTTAAAAAAATTGAGGCCAAGAGTATTCCCAAGAGAAAGAGAAAGGCAGCTGATTAAAACAAACAGACAAAAAATCCTTCTAAACTTCCCAAACTCGTGACCTTCTATAACTTGGTCTGTAACATCAACAGATACAGGTTTAACCTATTTTTGTAGTTTTTCCTTAAACTTAACTACTTCTCATATCATTGTTTCTGGAGCAAGCTGCTTATAAAATTCCAAATAGCAAACTCTAAATGGTCATTTGGAAACATATTTGCAGGTGGGGCTTGCATTTTTCCATGTAAAGTCATTCATCCTTTTTTTTTCCTACCCAAATTCCCTGCCTCCTACTTCCCTAGCACTGTTTGTTGCTCATTTTTTCTTTGAAAACTCTGTTTTCTTGGTGTTGCTGACACCCATCTCCCCTGGTGTTCCTCCCTGTTCTGTGTTTGCTCCTCCTCCATCTCTGCTCTTCAGGAACATGAGCAACAAACAGTGCCAAATGCTGGTATTGCAAAAGGAAGTATTGTATATGCTGGTTCAGAGTTTAGTTTGTATGGAAAATACTTTTTATAAATTCTCCTAAAATATTCATAAACCTGTTATTTTTGAACAGGTCACAAAATAGGTATATCTTGTGGACACACAGATGGAATTTTGTACCACTTCTCAGTTAACTCCAACCTTGATCACTTTTCTAGATTTCTCTTATTTCTCAGGCCCTTTCCTTACAGGGGAGGGAGCTGACTACTGATTAAGAGGGAGTCGGAGTAGCCAGGGAAGGAGGAGGGAGGAAGACTTCAGGTGAAGTTCCTAAAAGCTCACATTTCATTTGCAGTCTCTACTAGGGTTTCTCAGCCTTGGCACTGCTGACATCTTGGTCTGGGTAATCTTGGCTGTGGGGCTGGTCTGAGTATTATAGGATGTTTAGCAGCTTCCCTGGCCTTTCTTCACTAGATGCCCCCATTTGTGTCAACTAAAAATGTCTGAAGACATTGTCAGATATCCCCTGAGGGGCAAAATAACTCCCCAAGTTGTAGCTGAGGACCCTTGCTTCATACTCCTTCCCTAAGCAATCCCATCCACAATCTTTGAATTAATTATGACCTATATGTTAACATACTCATGACTCCAGTTTAGACCTAATTTCTGAGCACCAGTGGTATGTCTTCTTGGATATTTCGAAGAGATTGCAAAGCCAAAAAAAGTCCAAATGCTGATCTTCTTACCACACTGCTGCTCTCGATGTTTCCTATCTCTTGAGAAGGCACCTCCATCTACCCATCTCCCTCACTCCATGTTTCTAGTCAATTGCTAAGTGCTGTTGATTTTGCATTCCAACCCTACCCCAGATTCCTTCCCTTCTCTCCGTATTTACAGCTCCCACCACTTCAGGTCAGACCATCATCATCTAATGCCTGGACAACTGGTGAGCCCCACCCTAAACTTCAGGAACTTTTGCTTCTGTACAATTCATTCCCCACATGACTCAGAGAGTCTTGTCAAACAGTAAATGTCAACAAGCCACTTGCATGTGCTTCTATCTGTTTTCAGGTTAAGGACCCAAATCCTTAACAAGACTAGTAACCTGTGTGATGTGGCTGCTTACCTTTCTTCTGTTTCCTAAACATACCATGTATTTCTTGCTACCTCTATGTCTCTGCACATGACTAGAATATTCCCAGTTACCTCTTTCCGATCACCATCTGAGCTATTTTCCACACTTAAGGATGTATATATATATTTTTTCTCTCTCCTTATTTGAAATTTTACATTATAATGCTACTATAATGAAGATGGTGATATCAGCTTCATATTTTTGTGTATACATGCTTATATGAAGCTAATTAAACATGACATCATGAATATCTATGTACATACTTTTCTAAAAATGATCATGTATTTGTAAAAATATTAAACTAGCCTAAAATATTTTTAAAAATTAAAAATTAAACTAGCCTAAAAAATGGGAAAGTGGAGAGAGATACATATATATTTGAAGCTGCTTTTTAAAATGATATTTTCTATTTATCAATTTTTAATGCAGTTTTCTGGGTTTTGTTGTTGTTTTTCTTCACAGTGTATCAAGATATTTGAAAAAATACTCTGGCAAGAAAATGTACTGTATCATAAAGATTCAAATGGAGATAATTTGTGGCTACCGAGCCAGGAATGTGTATGAGTCATAAATTAAACCTGACAAACCTGTCATAAAATATAAGTTTTAATAGATGCATAATCTGTGCTTTCATGACTGTGTCAGAATCAATAATACATCATCTGCTTTTTTTTAGATTGGCTCACATAAAGCAAAACTGTGAAAGTAAACACATTTTTTTAGTTCATGAGCAAAATTGTAAAATGTGAATGTGGCTTAAGCAAAAAAACCAACAAAACTATATATTAAATTATAGAATATGGAATATGAAAGTGGTTGTTTAAAAAAGAAATAGCCCATAAAAAATTAGGAGATAAATGACACATTGGAGAAAGATGGTTAAATATATAACAGGCAAAGAGTTAATTTCTTTAATATACAGGCGCTCCTACATATAAATAGTTTTAAAAGCTTACCAATTTAAAACGGGAAAGAACATAGACCAACATTTTTAAAAGGGGATTCAAATGGTAAAGACCTATTGAAGACATTGTTCATCCATCTAGGAATAAATTGTAACTACAAATAAAGTTTTATGTATTACGTGGGAAATTATTTTAAAAAGTAACAATAACAATAGATACCTGATGCTGGAGAGTGTATGGGGTACTGGGCACTCATTCTCTGCGGATGGGACTCTGGAAGCCCCTTTCATAATATGCATCAAAAGCCCTAAACTCTATTTCCCATTCTAGCAATTTATCCTAAGGAAATAACCAGTTACCAGGATGATGATTTCGACACCAGAAAGTTTATCTCAGTATTGTTTATAATACCTAAATACATAGAAGCAATATGAGTATCCATTAATAGATATTACAGTTTATCCACACAGTGGAATATTATTCACTTCTAAAAATGATACCTTAAATTTATTCACATGAAGAAAGTATTTATGATAGATACTTTCTTCATAGTATCTATCATAATGTAGAATGTAGAATATACCTAGGTCAAAATTGTAGGTCAAAATGTAGAATATACCTAGGACCCAAATCTTGGTTCCTGATACCATTCTCCAATAATAGAAACCAGGGCTCCTTGGAGAAATAGCTGATTCTAGTACTGGCACAGGAAACATAAAGGATGAAGAGCATTTTTTTTATTCCCAGAAAGTATGAAAGTCTTCAAAATCGAAAAATGCTGCGTATGCTGGACCACGCTTCTAATCTCAGCACTCAGGGAGGCCAAGATGGGAGGACTGCTTGGGTCAGGAGTTCAAGACCAGCCTGGGCCACATAGTGGTACTCCATCTCTATAAAAAAAATTAGCCAGGTGTGGTGGTGTTTGCCTGTATTCCTAGCTACTCAGGAGGCTGAGGTGGGAGGATCACTTGAGGCCAGAAGTTCCAGGCTGTAATGAGCCATGATTGTGGCCATTGCACTCTAGCATGGGTGACAGAGTGAGACGTGTCTGTAAGTAAATAAATAAATAAGCAAAATCCATATATTTCATTCAAAGAGACACAAGAACCAACTGAAGAGCTCCCAGTGACCAACGATGGGACAATCTGAGCAATGAAACAGTTTTGTATTATAGTCATAATCCAAAATATATAATAAATATTTATGAGTGTGTACTAAAGTACATAATTGAATAAACAAATAAATGAGGACTAGAGACAAATCACCCAAGCAGAAAGGTTCCAGATAATTTATGCAGATACTGAACCCTCAAGGAGATGGAATATAAATCTCCACTTCTTAAGTGTGGTTTACACATAGTGACTTCCTTCCAAAGAATATAGTATGGAAAGAGGAGAAAAATAAGTTTACAGTGAAGAAATCTGACATATACTACCTCAGTCATGTGATTGAGGTCAATATCAACATAGATAATTAATGTTGATAGTAGGCGCTCTTAATATGATGTGATGAAAATGGCACTTTACCTCTGTGGTCTTACTCTTCAGAACCTATGACCACAGTCTGAACACGAGACAAACATCTGACAAGTCCCAACGGAGGGACATTTGCAAAATGCCTGACCTGTAACCCTCAAAACTGTCAAGGTCTTCAAGTCATCAAGAACAAGAGAGGTCTAAGAAACTGCCATAGCCAAGAGTCGCATAAGGAGACGTGATGACTAAGTACAGAGTGTAAAGCTGTAATATATATAATCTAATATATATATATTAGATTAAAACTAAGAAAATCTGAATAAAGTATGGCCTCTGGTTAACAATAATGTATCAATATTGATTATTTAATTATAATTGCGACAAGTCTGAGATCAAGGTATTTGGCAGGGTTGGTTCCTTCTGAGAACCACGAAGAAAGCCTATGTTCCAGGCCTGTCTCCTTGGCTTATAGGTGGCTGTCTTCTCCTTGTGTCTTCATGTATCTTCCCTCCACATGTGTCTGTATTGATATCCTCTTTTTAGGACACCAGTCATATTGGATTGGGGACTTTCCTAATGACCGTATTTTAATTGAATTACCTCTTTAAAGACCCTGTCTCAAATATGGTTATAGTCTGAGGTCCTGCGGACTAGGGTTTCAACATATGAATTTTGTAGGGGACACAGTTCAGCCCTTGGCACCAGGTTTCTTACTATCAGAGAAAGAAGTTAAAAATAAGCAAGAGAGGAGGGCTAGAGTGAACCCTGTGTTGATTGAGTCAGCGGTATTGGTGGGGACTCTTGTTTAGTTTGTGTGTGTGTATACACACACACACACACACGCACACAGAGATAGATAATAGAAATAAATATAGATATGTTATGTCAGCTAATATATATACACATATTGCACAGCTCTGTATGCTGAGGGGACCTTGATGCAGTGACTTCCCAGTAGTAGTGACAAGCATGCCTGGTGCCCAGATCGTTTCCAAATACCATTCCCTAATAAAAGGAGAAATAGCTGCTTCTAGCACTGGGACAGGGAAAATAGGACATTATCCTGGGAGAAAATTTAAGGAGAAATGGTATATGTACATAGCCTCAATGTATCTTCTTCTCCTAAACATTTATGAATTGTGTGGTGGTTTTAACATCTGTCTACACTCATTTATATGCCTCTCTCCAAGAGGTGGAGCTCAATTCTCTGTCACTTAAGTGTGTACTTAGTGATTCACTATTCTAGAAAGAGAAACAGAGGAACGGTACAGTGGAGAAACCTGGGAGACACCACCTTAACCAACTGCTCTAGTTTAACATCTCCAGTGATAAATCCTGCTGATATCATCTACTCCTGTTATGTTGAAGTGAGAGGGTGATTTACCTCACCACCCTCCAAAGTCTATAACCCCAGCCTGTTAATGAAAATAGCAACAGCAAAAACCCCAAATGGAGGGACCTCCAATGGAATACCTGATCAGTTTGCTTCAAAAGTTTCAAGGTCATAACAAAAAAGGAAAGACCAGAAGACACTAAATAGGCTTGATGACTAATGCGACATGCTGTCCAGGAGTGGAAAAGGACATTAGTGGGAAAATTGGCAAAATCCAAAAAAAGCCTAATGTTTGGTTAATAGTATTATAGCAATGTTAATTTCTTAGCTTTGATAACTGTTACTTAAAATGGTAATATTAGAGGAAGGTGCTTGAAGGGCATATGGAAACTCTTTGTACTATTTGCACAACTAACTCTTTTGTAAATCCAAAATTATTGTGAAATAAATAGGTTTTAAAATATAGCATACATAATAGCATTAATTCACTCAAAAGCTCTTCCATGTGCTAAGAATACTCAATGAATAAAACAGGTAATTATGCTTGCTCTTGTAGAGCTTTCATTTTTATCACCAATCGATCCTTTTTTGTTAAAAAATGTAGTATAGGACGGGCGCAGTGGCTCACGCCTGTAATCCCAGCACTTTGGGAGGCCGAGGCAGGTGGATCACTTGAGGTCAGGAGTTCGAGACCAACCTGGCTAACATGGAGGAACCCCATCTCTACTAAAAATACAAATTTAGCGAGGCATGGTGATGCACGTCTGTAATCCCAGCTATTGGAGAAGCTGAGGCAGGAGAATCTCTTGAACCTGGGACGTGGAGGTTGCAGTGAGAGGAGATTGCGCCACTGCACTCCAGCCTGGGTGACGAGAGTGAGACTCTGACTCAAAAAAACAAAACAACAAAAAAAGTAATATATACTATCGTATCTATTTTGTTTATAAGTTTCAGTTGGATGATAAATGGAAATATTTGGATGAAGGTGCTATTATTTGAAAGAGGAAGTATGTAATTTAGACCAGAATGTGGAGTTTTAGAGATAGAAAGGTCTTGCAGAGATTCTCTCTTTTAAATCAGTGGTTCTCCATGTGCGCTCCAGGGCCAAGCAGCAGCAGGGCCTACGAACTGGTTAGAGATGCAAATTCTCAGGCTGAAACCCAGTTTTAGCAAATTAAAAACTTTGGTGATCAGGCTCAGCAATCTGTATTTTAACAACCCCTCAAGGTGATTCCACTGCTCCAGTCCCAGTATCCTCATAGGTGAAACAATAATAATACCAACCTCTGATAGTTTATGTATAATGTGTGTAATGCAAACCGATTTAGCAATTTACATGACACATTGTAAGTTGTTCATGAAAAGATATCAGTTAAGACTAGATATCACCACCCCCTTAAATGTCTTCATGGCTAACTCCTTTACCTCCTCTGGGGCTTTGCTCGAGTGGCACTTTATCCATGAGGCCTTCTGTGGCCACCTTCTTTGCAAATGCCCCATGACTTTCTTCCTTTAGTCCTTCTTCCTGGAACTTGCAATCTCCTTTTCTCCTTCCCTCATCCCATGCCCCCCTGCCTCCCCCATAGCACGTATCTCCTTCTAATAAATTATATATATTTTACATATTCATTATGTGCTTTTTAAATGTCTGTCTTCCTCTGCCAGATTGTAACTTATCATGGGAAGGGAATCTCTGCATTCACTGATGCAGGTCAAGTGCTAAAATCAGTGCCTGGAACATAGTAGGCACTTAACAAATGTTTGTTCCACATTGAATGGTTGATGTTACTGTCTGATGAAAGTGGATTACAAATTATTCTTTAGGCACCTCTGGGGTTCTGCATATTTAATTTGACTTAGGATAAGTTTCTTTAATTAGGCTGTGTTTTTGGTACTGACTGATGGTCTCCCCACCCCAGAACCACCAGCTTACTGGTGTGGTTGAGGCAGGGATGGGGTGTCCCAGGATACTTGGCCACAACGAGACATTTATCTTTCTCCTAGGGATCTAGTCCTAAGTGGCTGGATTCTGGGAGAAATTTCACGCACAAAAGGACTGTGTAGCTAAAAGAGTTTGAAACTCATTTCTCTGTACCATTTAGTACAAATGAGTTTGTTTTCCCAAATATTGCTGAACTGGGCAGCAATTTTTTATTGGTGAGAGTGATAGTTAAGATTTACAAAGCTGTTCTTAGAAGATGGAACCTAATAGCGATGTCATGAGGAAAGAATTAGGAAAAGGGAAGAGATGAGACAGAAGGGATTTAGATGGACCAGGCAGATCCACTGATAGTGGAAAATAAAAGTAGGAGAGGTGATAAAGGCAAAGTCCACATGAAGAGACGGCCTTGAAACCCAGTATGAGAAACGCAAACTCTGTGCAGAGGAGTCCGTGGAGAATTCTCAGAGAAGTACTGTGACAGCTGCAAACAAGATGGGTTTTGGCAATACTTTTTAACAGTTTTGGGGTTCGGAAAGAACTGTTGAAATCTGCTAAACAAGAGACCAGATTTTGAGTGTGAAGTTTTTCTAGAGGAGCGGAGAAAGACCATATCCTTATTATTTAGGTTATCGATGCTGTGTGTGTGTGTCTGACACACACTTTTTCTTTGACTTGTCATTTAGTGACTGATACAGAGTTAGTGTTATTCAGTTTTGTCTACTTTTTTTTTTTTTTTTTTACATTTTTTCTAATCTTTTATAGTGCTGCCTCTTTAATCTGTCATCTTTGGTGAGAACAGGAGTCCTCATAAGAAACCACTAATACCCGTGAGCATCAGAGCAGTAACAGAATTATATCCATACTTTGGTGATAGCATTTCTAAAAGCCTGCCTTCTCTATTATTTTGCTGAGCAGAATTTAAATTTTCCAGATGTCTCAAGGATAACCATTGTGAGCATTGTGATTTACGCTAAAAACAAACAAAAAACAACATGTCTCTCTAAGCTTTAGTTTCCTTGTCTTAAAATGGAGATGATGACGTTGCCACCCAATTCACAGGTTGCTGCTAGGATCAAGTGAGATAATCCTTATGGGGTGCTTCCTCTGTGCCTGGCTAAGTAGTAAGTCCTGAATGAATGACAGCTGCTAGAGTCACCATTAACATCATCATCCTCTGGCCTCTCCAGCTCTTTACCTCTGCCTGCCTTGTCCTTTTCCTTCATAGCCTTTGCATAATCATAGTTTTTGTCTCACCTGGGTTATGTCTGTCCTTTTCACACTTGTAACAAATGGTACACACTCAATAAATGTTGATAAAATGAATCCTTGAACATATGACTTTTTTTTTTTTGGTTTTAAATGAAAAGGCATTCTCCATTTGTTGCTGGCTAAATGATTTCTTTGGAGATATGGTACAATTTCTATGTTTAAAAAATTTACTTCAGTATAACATTTCCCTTCTGATTTGGGTTGCAGCTATACACAACAAACTTTGGAATTTAAATATCTATGTGTGGCATAGTCAAGCTCTATAGCATATTTTTAAAAGTCCTCATGTAGCTCTAATCGTAAACTTGAATAATTTTGCAAGTGTGCACAATAAAAATGGACTAAAAACAGAATTTGTTTACTCATCAGAATCATGTTCCTTTCAGTATTCTAGGCCTGGATCATGTATGCAATTTATGAAATCATTCATCCAGCAGTAAATAGAGAATGTTTTTAATGAGATGTCAAATCAGATTGAATTGTGGTCATGAAAGATGTTGAATATATTGAGTCATAGAAATTTGAACTCTATTGAGATGAAATATCATGTTTTGTGTTAAAAACAGTAAATGTTTTCTGCCATTCATATTTTGTTCTTAAGTCCTATTTTACCATAGCTAAGCGCAAGGTGATATAATCAATAAGGGGAAAAATGAGCAAATTCTGGTGGTGGTGTTTATACTTTTGTTATAAAAAGAGATTATTGTTTACACTTTAATTGGGTCTCAAGCCATTTGTAAACAATACTGCATGTGATTTTTATTTATGATCTCAAGTTTTGAAACTCTTGACAGTTATAACGGAGAAACTTAGTGCTTTAATGGCATAATCTATTTATATTTATTTATATTTTACCAGGATCTCTGATAATCTCACTATATAAGATCCGAAGAATACTTTTCAGTCTTCCTCTTGTTTAGTCTCTCACCAGGATTCCATCTGATGGCCACTCCCTTCTTGAAACTGTCTCTTAACTTCAGCACATGGTCTTCCCTCAAATGTTCTGGCTGCTCCTTCTCTGACTGCTCTGCTCAGCTGTTCATCTGGTAGTCCCTCAAGGCTCAATCCCGGTGCTTCTTTCTTTTCCCCATTCCTCCTCTGACCTTCCTTTCCTTCCCTGCTTCTTCCCTGTCCTCTCCTCTTCTCACTTTACACTCTTTTTCTAAAGCATCTTGTCTATGCCTCAGTCTATCATAAATTTCCTGTAGTATGCTATTAATTTCAAAATTAGGATCTTCAGCTCAGATATCTTCTCTGAATACCAAACTTGACTATCCAAATGTCTTCCCTTTGCCTCTAGGGCACCTCCGTTGCCAATTTAAAACCCTCTTCCTCATCACCACTGTCCATCAGGTCTATAACCTAGAAACCTAGGAGATAACCTGATGTCACCTCTCTTTTACTTACCCTTCAAGTCTACCCAGTCACCAGTTTATGTTACTCCCTGATGGCTGTCAGATCTGTCCAAGTCTCTTCTTCACTCCTGTACCTCTCCAGATACGCAAGGCTAAGCCAGCAGAGTCGTGCAAGTGGACTACAACAAGGATTGCTGTTAGGGACTAGAATAATCTCCAGACTAGTTTTTCACATCCTCACTTAACCATTGTCCACATTGCAGCCAGAGCAATCTTTTTAAAACAGACATTTGATTGTGTACTCTTCCCCTTTTTAAGTAAAACTCCTTAACAAGGCCACACGTTCCTGTAGGGTCTGGCTCCCACTGACCCCTCCAACCTCATGTCACAAGATGCTTCTCCCCATGGTCTCTGTTACAGCCACATGTTCATTCTTTCCGTTCTCGGAAATGTGTCCTGTTGCCTCCTGCCACAGAACCTTTATGTTGCTATTTCCTCTGCCTGTAATGTTCTTCTCATTCCCCAGCCCATACTTCACTCCACTTAGTTAACTGCTTCTCATCCTTAACTTCTCCGTTTAAATCCTCAAAGAAATTAATACCACTTAAATATTGTTAATATCAGTGAAATATTACTATATCACAAGATTTTATATTTTGTTATTAATATAGTTGAGTCTTCATTATGTTTTTATCACACTTCATAGCATTTAACACAGCTCAAATTCAGCCTTATTTATACGTTTATTTGACTAAGATTTGCTGAACTATAAGCTCTTTGACAGCAGGATCATGACTTTTTGTTCATCGTTTTCCTCCCATTGCCTAACGTGGTGCTTGTATAAAGTAGGTCTAGATAAATGAAGTCACATGACTAAATGAAAGGCAAAAATACTAAAATATTTGCAGATTTGTCTTCCAGATGGCAGATTTGAGCTGGTTGATCTTTCGTGGCAACACATCATAGCAATTTCTTCAGAAGCAGCTTTTATCCTATAGGATGAATGTAATGACCAACCTACACATTGGCCATTGTCTCAAATATATAGAAATGAATGACCATGTACTTTTTAATATTCAATAGTTTTTTCTTAATAAGTGTAAGAAAATTGAATGTTAATGTGTCAAAGTTTTGGCTATAACTTGGCTTAACTTGTGATCTAGTATTGACACACACAGACACACGCACACACACACAAACTTTAGGAATTAATATTTTCCATTGCTATGTGCGGTATATTCTACTGCTTTCTATTCTGTTGTCTTCTGATCTTTTCTATTTTATGCTATTCTATTTTATTTATTAATATTGGTTAGAACTCATTTAATTTCACAGCGGTGAAAAATTTATTTTAGAAAGTATTTTAGAGCTATGACTTTTAATAGATATAAATGTTAAAACTGAGTAATAAATTGATTAAAAGTAGATATAGGTTTTGTAATTTAAGCATATTATTTTGACTACAAAAACTATGTTTTTGAGGGGCTAGAATACATTTTTATTTAGAATATAGGAAAGTTAATACACTAAATTGTATTACAATTGTAAATTGTACATTAGTGTAAACTGTACACTAGCTAGCATTTTGAAATATTAATTCTGAGAACTATTAGCTGTTTTGGATTTCCCTTTATTTTTGCATCTAAAATCATGGAGTGCAACATGGTCTTTAAATTTGGCTTTCAGTCTATAAGTCAGAAAGATCACAAAGTTTTGATAATGATTTGATGGAGTTTTGAATAGACAAAGACAAATATGAGAGTGGGAACATTGAAAGGAAGTAGTGGCCAGGCGCAGTGGCTCATGCCTGTAATCCCAGCACTATGGGAGGCTGAGATGGGAAGATCACGAGGTCAAGAGATTGAGACCATCCAGGCTAACATGGTGAAACCCTGTCTCTACTAAAAATACAAAAATTAGCCAGGCGTGGTGGTGGGCACCTGTAGTCCCAGCTAGTTGGGAGGCTGAGGCAGGAGAATGGCATGAACCGAGGAGGCGGAGCTTACAGCCAGCCAAGATCATGCCACTGCATTCCAGCCTGGGCGACTGAGCAAGCGAGACTCCGTCTCAAAAAAAAAAAAAAAAAAAAAGGAAGGAAGGAAGGAAGTAGCATGCAATGTTAAGTTCATAATCTTAGATTTGTAGCCAACTTTTGAGGGGTACTTAAAACACCAAATCAGTGATATGCCATGGCCCATCAGAAAGAAAAGGGTGATTAGCTTTAGTGCACTTTTATGTCTATTTTTAAAAATAAGACAATTTGTCATCAAGACAGTTTAATAAGACAAATCATTCTTTTAGAAAAAATTTTAAAAGAAAGAGAAAATAGATACATTTTTTATTCATCTTTAATTCATCCTTTATCTATTTCCTGTGACCATTAGTTGTTGGGCCTGCCAAGTCACATCTTAGCCACAGATTTGTATTCACATCATGCAGGCTATAGGAGCTAATTATACACAGACCTCTCATTTGACTTCTCAGCTTAGTTTTTCAGAGTAAAAGTGCAGAATAATGGCTTTCTCCCAATCAGAAGAATGAAACCTTTATAGAAAACTCTCAACATTTTTTCTCTAGGAATCAGGTACAACTAGGTTAATATACATACTCCCGCTGCCCAACAGCTTCTTTTTTTATATAGTGAATAATTGAAAATTATTATATAGGATTCCCCTATGTCTTCAAGTTATTTTCTTAAAGATCCAAAGCCTCATATACAAAACATTCTCAACAAAATTTAAGTGATTGCTTGCTTTTTGATTAGTTTAAATTAGTTTTATTAGGTAATTTGGTAGGAAAAATGGGAAATAATGGCGAATTGGAGGTAAGGTTCTTTTGCTCCTTAATTTCCTCTCCCTGTCAGCTCCACTATATGCTTTTAGTTAGACTTTTAGCTGTAGCACATCTTTAGTAATTTATAACCAAGATTCTCTAATAATTGGGTTAAAATGAGAGTGAAAGTAGGTGTAAAATGAAACTCTACAATTTATTAGACATACAACAAATTTCATAAAATAAAATTTTACAACTTCATTTTTCTGTGGTAAGAAGTTAGGAATTTGTTCCTAATGCAAATCGAAGAAAAGATAGAATCTCTATAGGGGTCTTTCTCTTTCTTTCTCTTCTTCCATTTATCTATGTATCCTTCAGAACCCAGTTCAAAGCCTCCATTTGAAGTTTTCTTCATTTTCCCAGGCAAAGTTAGTCCTTCCTTGCCTCATGTTTCCCATGTGCCATATTTATTCCTCTGTTCCTGCATCCTGCTTTACAGTAGCTCATCTTGCCATGTATCTGTCTCCCCTCCTTGGACTATGAGCTTCTTCAAGACAAAAGAAGCAGCTCATAATCTTTCTATGAGCCAGCCCATGAGCTTCTTCATCACTCATTCATCTTGAGTATCCTTTTGTATAACACAATCCTTAAGATACAGTATCTTCCCGATAACATCTGATGACTGAATAATAAATTTCCATGTCAAGAATTCTGAAGCATATTCATGCCTCAGATCATTTAGCTAAGTGAAGTGGAGAAGAATGAACAGAAGAAAGAACAAAGGGATATCTAACAAACCCAGTGTCTGAGAAGATGGCTAAAACATTTTTAAGGATGGGCTCTAAAAGTCCATGCTCCTCCAGAAGGATATAAAATGGCAGTTTAAAGTATTAAAATATTTCTAGTAAATTAAAATAAAATCAGTTTTCTAAATCATTCTTTGAATGTAAACTTTATTTAAACCCTGGCCTTGGGAATAAACACATCATCCAACTTTAGGTTTTCAGCTTTCTCTGCTACAGTGGGAACAGCTTGTATATCTTGATGTGATCTGACATGCTGAACAGATGAACCCACTTTATAAAGGAGTCTGATAAGCAGCGAGGTCCTGCATCCTCAAGGATGGCTCTGAAAATAACTAAATATGTGATGGAGGAGGCAGGAAAAAGATAGTGCAGGAGCAACTCCCCTTCGTGCACTGGAACATGAAGATAGTTCCTTCATTTCAGCTGCAAATGTTGCTTAAAGAGCCTGTCACTATCTGTGGTTTTGTGTCTTGGGTACTTGGTTATCGATCAGGTTGGTAAATCTAAGAAATCCTGCAGAAATAGCCTGTCGCAGGAGAATTTTTACTGTTGAAAAGATGCTGAACAGTGGCTAAAATTTTGGTTAGAATTCTTGTTCACAATGCCTTGTTGATGGTATTGTGGAAGCAGCCATCAAATCAGAGCATTAATCTTTTCTTTGCCAGAAGTCACCCATCTGCCACCTGCTCAGAAGAGTACAAAAATTATTGTCACATCCACAAGCTAAGCACATGAAGCAGCATGTACCGTATCAACTGTTTTCATCTCCTTCAAAGTTCTTACTCTTTTTACATATTCTCTCCCACCAGCACTCGGGATTAATCAGCAACAATCACAGTGATTAAGGAGAAACCAAGGGACTGGAAAATGAGCGTCATCTTCTAAATAGTTTCACATTTATAATGTAAGGCCTGAGCATATCCTTATGGCTACTATGATGACAGGGGTCTGGAAAGGATGATTAATATGCAGACCACACCAGTCCTCGTTCAGTAGATCTTACAGGAAGTAGAAGTAGAATCTCTGGGAACAGGATGATTCATCACCATATGTGGGCTGAAAGGGGACAGGTGAAAGTATTTGCTACCTACACTTTCAGCAGAAAACTCAAGCCATTATATGATGAAAGTGAGGAGATGAGCTTCCTGTCTGCCTCCCTCTAAAAGTGCAGAGATGAGCTTCCTGCCTCCCTCAGGTGATGGGGATACGGGGATGAGAACTTCTGCTAAGCATGTTTTTTTTTTTTTTTTTTTTGAGATGGAGTTTTGTTCTTGTTGCCCAGGCTGGAGTGCAGTGGTGCGATCTCAGCTTACTGCAACCTCTGCCTCCTGGTGTCAAGCAATTCTCCTGCCTCAGCCTCCCAAGTATCTGGGATTACAGGTGCCAACCACCATATCTGGCTATTTTTTTTTTTTTTTTTTTTTTTACTTTTAGTAGAGATGGCGTTTCATCATGTTGGCCAGCTGGTCTTGAACTCCTGACTTCAAGTGATCCACCCACCTCTGCCTGCCAAAGTACTGGGATCATAGGCGTAAACCACCACTACTGGCCCAAGCATTGGTTTTTAAAGGGACATACTGACAACACCTGGGATGTGTGTGCAGTGCAGCCTTCCAAACCTACTGACATAGAAGCTCTGGCAAGGGGGCCCTGCAATCTGTGTTTTAGCCAGTCTTCCATTCTGATGCTAGCTAAAATTTGAGACTAACTATATTAAAGTATATGAGGAATAATACACTCCTGGTACCACTGTTTGAAATTCATTGAAATATATTTAGCCTAAATCTTGTTTAAAATTGATGTTCATCATTTAGGGAATATATTTGAATATATTTGTAATAGAAAAATGTCAATATTTAGAACCACAACTGCTATCTAGGGATTGTTGATCATTTTGAAGGAAAGTCTGTAATCTGAGGCCCTCTACTGGGTTTAGGTTATCTAAAGCCAGGCCTGGAATTGATTTGATAAGACAGGCCAGGAGAGAACTGAATTGCTCTAAATAAGAAAGTAAAATAATTTAGAATTTTCTTGCACATTGTGGGAAGTGGAAGGGGAGAGAAGAGCAAGCAAATAGTGAGGGACCCAGGTGGAATGGCCTTGTGAGAATTCTTGAAAAGGAAAGAAATAGAAAGGTCTTTTAAGAAAGCATTAAGTTGTTGACTGGGCAATGCTGGGCAGTAACCTCTCCTGCTCACCACCAAGCTTTGTGCTAAGGGCAAGAGCTATAAATAACTGTGTAGCAGGAAGAAGGAAGGGGAGGAATTGAGGAATTGTGCATCTGGGCCTTTGCTGAGGTTCATGAAAAGAATAGCTGCTCAGTGTTGAGCTATGGATGAGAATTTAGCAGAAGTGAGAAATAGAGGCCACAGCACCTAAAACTCCAACATTTGCTAAAATATTGAGGAGGATATTGGATTTTTTCATAGGATGCAGAATGGAGGTTTGAGCCAAACTTCTCTTTTAAAGGATTCCATGGTTGACGGGGACACCTGGGCTCAGAGATAGTCTAGATATTTGTCTTCCCAAATCTGATGTTGAAATGTAATCCCCAGTGTGAGAAGTGGGAACTGATGGGCGGTGTGTGGGTCACGGGGGCAGATACCTCATGGCTTGGCAGTCCTTGTAATAGTGAGTTCTCACAAGATGTGGTTTTTTCAAAGTATGTGGCACCTCCCACTCCCTCCACTCTCTTGCTCCCACTCTTGCCATGTGAGAAGACTTCTCCCCTTGCTATGATTGTAAGCTTCCTGAGGCCTCCCCAGAAGCTGAGCAGATGCCAGCACCATGCTTCCTGCACAACCTGCCAAATCGTGAGCCAGTTAAACACTCTTTTCTTTATAAATTACCCAACCTCAGATAATTCTTTATAGCAACACAAGAACAAGTTAGTGCAGGCTCCATGTTCATTACAGCAGTTACATAAATGTTTTATTAGTGAAACTAAAAAACTACCTATTGGGTACTGTGCTTATTAACGGAGTGACAAAATAATCTGTACACCAAACCGCCATGACACACAATTTACCTATATAACAAACCTGCACATGGACCCCTGAACCTAACATAAAATTTTTTAAAAAAAGTAAATAAAATATTGAAAAAGAAAACAAAAAAGAATGGCAATTCCATATTAAAAACCTGCATAATTGAGGCTGGGTGCGGTGGCTCACACCTGTAATCCCAGCACTTTGGGAGGCCAAGGCAAGTGGGTCACATGAGACTAGGAGTTCGAGACCAGCCTGGCCGATGAGACAAAACCCTGTCTCTACTAAAAATAAAAAAATTAACTGGGCATGGTGGCACATGCCTGTAATCCCAGCTACTTGGGAGGCTGAGGCACGAGAATTGCCTGAACCTGGGTGGCAGAAGTTGCAGTGAACCAAGACCATGCCACTGTACTCTAGCCTGGGCAACAAAGTGAGACTCTTCTCAAAAAACACAACAAAACAAACAAACAAACAAAACACCTGTATAATTTGCCTTTTAAACTTTTGATGAGGAAAGGGTGTGAAATGACCCAGTAGCAGTTCTCTGAGTGACTTCTTGGGCCCTGCATTACATCAGGCTGTTTCCTTTCCCTTTCAGACCTTATGTGTTACCTTCCTGTTATCACCCCTACCCCCTTTTCATCAGTTCCCCAGGCTGCAGGACTTACTTTCTCACACATCTCAGAGTTCCTTACGTGCCTTCTTTCCCTCAGAACTGCACCCCTCCCCCCCAACTTTTTCTTCACTGCTGCAGTGAATATACTGGCACTCTGTTCAGCAAAGTGCCCTGTCAAAAATGTAAAATGCTCTAACTAAGGTGGATCAGTATTCCATCAACTTGAATTTGAAGCCATATGTCACATTTACTTAAAAGGACATCGCCTTTTACACCGATAAGATAAACTTTTTGTAGCAGCCTCAGGGTCAGGCTATTAGTCACGCTCTAACTCTGTAAAGGAGGAAACCAAGTCATGCACAAGTCACAGAATCATAGCACATGAGAACTGGGAGGACCTATGAGATTACTGAGTCCTTTTATTAGCACATCAAAAGCCTGAAGGGTAAATGAGATGCCCCAGCTGAAATGAGTACTGTTTCACAACACAACAGCCTCTGAAAGTCCTTTCTGTCAGCAACATTAGAGAAAGGCATCAGATCCTGTACCAACTGAAGTTTTATTTGGAAAAGTCCATGCTAATGTAAGTAAGTCATTATAGTAAACTTTGCAAACCCTGACAGTTACAATTATTGATTATTTCAGGACATCAGTGAAAGACTGGAGATGATAGATTTAAAGAATATTGGTTTTTTGCTTACCTGGGTCAATGTGAATCTTAAGAAAATACTTAACCTGTGAGAATGTTATATAGGACTTTGCTGCCTGCTTCTAACTGATACAGAGGGAACTTAGCAACTAAGAATATATTGAGTCAAATATTTTGAATCAAATGTTTAGTACATTTTTAGTTACATTGCATTTTTAGGGACCACAGGACATCCTTTTTAATTAAAAAACAAACACACCTGAAAACTTTCCAACTATTCTGTGGTCCAGAGATTTAAAAGATTATTGGAATACCTATCAAATGAAATTTCACAAGCAGAATGATCTGTAAATGTACTTACTGCAATGCTGCTTTCCTTGAAAAAATTGAATCAGAGGCATGCATACTACCTTTCTTTCCTTTTTTGTTTGTTATCAACTGAAGCAATTTCACAGAAAAGAGAAACATGAAACTGTATTTTTAATGCTGTCTTTTAAATAAAGATGTCTTTAATGCCTATATACATTTAAATAAAAAATAATTTATAAATATCAGTTATATTGTTACATACACTGTTGTTGCTCACATCACTCAAATATCCTCTCAACAGAAATTTCTTCCTTGACAGTGCTCTCTCTCCTCACCCCAAGCAGGCATTTGTTCCTAGAATTTCCCAAGCTTTCCCATCTCTGGCTCTTTGGAGAAGTGCTAGGCCCTGTGCTGTCAAGGCCCTTACTACATGTAAGCTGCACCATTCTCTCTTTGGGTTAACCCCTTCAGATGAGAAGTTAACCAGAAAAATTCAAGATTAGTTCATTAGAAGATGAATATTAGAAGATGAATAGATTCTAGATAAGATTAGAAGACAAAATTGGCGACACAGGAATCTCCTAAATTTTTACATTTGTGCCTCTTTTAGTCCACTGGGGCTATTATAACAGAATACTGCAGACTGGGTGGCTTAAACAACCAATATTTAATTCTCAACAGTTCTGGAGCCTGGAAAGTCCAAGATCAAGGTGGCAGCAGATCCAGTGTCTGGTGAGGACCCACCTTCTGGTTTGCAGATGGCTGTCTTCTCTTATCTTCACACAGTAGAGACTGGAGAGAGAAGCAGCAAGCTCTCTGTTGTTTCTTCTTATAAGGGCACAGTCCTGTTCATGAGGGTTCTACTCTCATGACCTGATCACCTCCCCAAAGCTCCACCTCCTAATACCATCCCATTAGGGGTTAGGATTTCAACATAGGATTTTGGGGGGACACAAATATGCAGTCCATAATGCTGCCCCCTCTTTACCAAGTCACATGCTCACAATGCACCACTTACAATTGAAGTCTTCAGTATCATAACACACGTTGCTTATTCTGAAACACCCTTCCACCCAACTAACCAGTGCTACATGAAATGAAGGATGTCAGGTGTGATTAGTAACAGATGATCTGAGATATCACACCCACAGACTATTTAAAATATACCTTATTGTTCAGTTCGTGTGTCAAGTCAAAGTTAGGGTGCCCCTTTACTGACCTTGGTAATTTGTATATATGGGAGAGGAAATGGATCAAAGAAAGTGGAAAGAAGAACAGAAGTAGCAATGCTATGCTTGGCAGTCATCTACACACGAATGTAGTTTTGTGAATGAAGAAAACCTCACATTGCTTAGCATAAATAAAGGCACTGGGCAGCCAGGAAAAAAAAAAAACAATAAGAACAGACAAATTGAAAAGGGATGGGAGAGGAAAGAAAAACCACTTAATTTGGAATTCATCCCTGATCCGCTAGTGGCAGCCACAACTAGCTTGGAGACCTTGCACAAATTCCTCAACCTTGATGGAATGCATTTATCTTATCAGAAAATAACACAACAGTACCTATCTATAGTCACTGTGAGGATTAAATGAATTAGTGCATGCAAAGCACCTAGAACTGTACCTGTAAGTGCTCTATGAAAGCTGGCAGGTATAATAACATTACCCGCGTTCAGAGTAGAAACTCTGTTTTACTGATTCCTCTATGGGTAGTGCCTGCAACAGGGCCTAGGTTAAGGCGTGGCATGTAGTTTATTTTCAATAAATGTTTGCTGTGCGATTGGATGAATGTCAAAGCTGAAGAGATCTGATAAATGTATAGATTTAGATTGTAAACAATCCTCCACTGAATAGTGCTAGATATTTCAGAACAATGAATAATTCAGGAGGATCATGATTATGTTACTGGCTGCCATTTAATTGTACATCCTTTTAATTGTCAGTATATTTATGATCCTGTTTTGGATATCTCGGGGGTGGTATGAAATGAAAATCAAAAGGTGGGAAGATGTAATGGGAAGGAAGAAATGAGCAAGGGTTTTCAAGCATCAAATGACACCTGTAGCAGTTCCTCATGGTAAAGCCACAGGAGTTGAAGGAAGGTGTAGCTTTGAAGGAGAGAAAGTTTTAGGGGACCAGCTCTTTTGTGGATTAGATTTATGCTGTGTAGCTCAGGACCAAAGCACAACACTAACTGGAGACAAGATTTAGATTCATTGTAAAGAAGACATTTCAGAAATGGCAACAGTGACCTTATAAAAGGGGTGAGTCATTGGAACTGTTAAACAGAGACTAAATAACCACATGTCATTCATGCTATTGATAAGATTCCAGTGTGGCCTAGAAGACTGAAACTATAACTTCCATGGGGTGTTTCAATACTGATTTTTAAGGTGGGAAAATGAATCTACAGATTTGGGTTCCAGTCGAGGCTCTGCCACTTAGGGAGTGTGACCCTGGGCAAGTCACTTACTTTCTCAGGGCCTCTTAAACCACCTGCCCTGAGTGGAGTTTTTTTAAATCACATGAATTAACGTACAGTCTCGTTGAACATGTTGTTAAGGCCTACTTGCTTTTACTATTTTTCATTTCCTGCACATTCATCAAGTGCTCTATTCATTGGAGGTTGTGCTTAGCATTGTGATTTATTTTAGTAAAATGCATATTTTCTTTGGGAGCTTTTTTCGTGGAAATTCTACTTATTCAACGAAAAAAACCTGATATCAGAAATGGAAAATTTTACTAAATAAAATATATTAAATTTATAGCTCACTTTTTTTTCCACAAAGAATTTAAAGCAGGTTATTTTTCTGATGAAAACACACCCTGTAGGGTTGTTAGAAGACATTCTCCTGTTGAATTTTAGATTGTTGGAATTTAGTGGGTGAAATTTATGAACCTTTACTCATGCTGATAAGGACAAGATTCTCATCAAAACTTTCTATAATTTGCTTTTTAACTTTGTAGAACATGAATCAATAGTCTGTGATGACCCTGATGATTTTCCAGCTTTCAAGGACCATTCAGGTAGCTTGGATTAATTTTGCTAGAAAATCCTCAAGCAGTTAATTTTTAATGGAAACTAATGAGAATTTTATCCTGAAAACCATGTTCTTTCATTTTAATGCATAGTATAGGGTTGGCTGCCTTCACTGATACACCGCCACCTTTAGGAGAATAATATCAAGAAGCAGTCTACAAGGTGCTGATTGATATAATTTTGTCATTCTTTTGGGCATAGGTGGCCGTAACTAGGTTGGGAGTGCAGTGGGGTTTGGAGGAAAGGAAAGGGATCAGATCGTAACACTCACTGAGCACACCTACTATATGCCAGAATTCTCATTTAATTTCACAGTGCATATTATCCCTATTATCTTGGTGATGAGACTGAAGTTCTAAGAAGTTGATTGACATGCCCAAGATCCCAAATTTAATAAGTGATAGGAGTGTGATGTGTATCTTCATTTCTGTTATTTTAACGACCAGTGCCTCTTGCTGGCATGGGCCTCCTCTCACCATGATGAACTCCAAACACACACATATACACAGGTTGTTATCATTGTTATCCTCACCTTTGTTGTGGTGCCACTGAAGAGATGATTTAAAAAAAAAAACCCAAAAGGTATACATAGTCTGATTTTTTTTCTATTCATGACATTTTGCTGTTTCATATTATACCTTTTAGAAATTAATTATACTAAATAAGTTATATTGTAGTTTTTGAAAGATATCAATAAAACAAAATAAATATTAGTCTCTTGTAACCATATGGCATCTTGTTTCACTTTATCATAGTGAAAGGAGGTAGTGTTATATGCACATTTTGTTTTATATAAAGGCATCTAAAAATAACATTGGAGAAGGTATACTGGTATTTTTGAAGTTTTTGAATGAAGTATAGTTACAGTTTTAATGAGAGATAGTGGAATATATTTGTGAACTCTAAGTTATTTCCCTTGATACCTACAGAACTCCACATTTTCATGGGAAATACTTTTTTTTTTTTTTTTTGCAGACAAAAGCTTTAATGTTTTTAAGTAAAAGATGGCATGACTCTTCTGTAGCTAGAATGAAAATTATGCTGAATGGACTATTTCTACAGCCCATGCCTCAGTTGGAATGATAGCATACAGGATGTAAAGTGTGTATGTCTCACTCTTGGCTCTGACCTCAGGGCCTAACTTTTACTGAGTTACTGTGTTTGCCAGGATATGTATTGGATTTATCTAGTTTTATATACTTACTTCTCCTGCTACTTTGAGAACAATTTGAGGGCAGGAACATACTCATTTTTAGATCCCTAGAGCCTAGGATGTACGGAGTCTCTAATAAACAGTTCATTAACTGTTTTTGTTTTTGAGATAGGGTCTTGCTCTGTCGCGCAGACTAGTGTGCTGTGATGTGATCGTAGCTCACTGTAGCCCTGAACTCCTGGTCTCGATTCTCCCAAAGTGCCAAGATTACAGGCACAAGCCACCATGCCCAGCCAATTAACTGTATCACACCTGATGACTTATTCATCCACCCCATTTTCCCAGATAAAGTTGGTCTTAGCTAAGGGAACTGCTCTCAGCTTTGGAACCAGCATAGGGCAGATGAATTTCAAAGTCTCTACGTCTCCTGTGGTTTGATCTACCAACTTGCCTCTGAAACTTCAACTATACTCCTTTTTTCCTTCAGCCATTTTACCTGCTCCCTGGTGTTGAAACTCTGCTTTCTCTCTCTCTCTCTCTTTTTTTTTCTTTTGAGACAGAGTCTTGCTCTGTTACCAGGCGGGAGTGCAATGGGGCCATCTTGGCTCACTGCAGCCTCCACCTCCTGGGTTCAAGCAATTCTCCTGCCTCAGCCTCCTGAGTAGCTGGGACTACAGGCGTGTGCTACCATGCCTAGCTAATTTTTGTATTTTTAGTAGAAGTGGGGTTTCACCATGTTGGCCAGGCTGGTCTTGATCTCCTGACTTCGTGATCTGCCCGCCTTGGCTTCCCAAAGTGCTGGGATTACAGACATGAGCCACCACGCCTGACCTGAAAGTTTGCTTTCTCTTGAAGATAGTGCTTCTCTGGCAAACTTTACTAGTGGAGGCCCTGCCTTCTCTTATTTGTCTGGGTTCATGGGGGCTGATATCAAATCTGCAGAATCCCTTACATACCCCTTGAACCCTTCTAGATCAGTGCTGCCAACAGAAATAAAATTCTGGCCTCCGTATGTTGCTTAAAATTTTCTATTGGCTGTATTAAAACATAAAAAGAAACAGGTGAAATTAATTTTAATTATGTGTTTTATTTAGCCTAACACATCAAAAATTATTATTATTACTGAAATGGAGTCCTCACTCTGTCACCAGGCTGGATTGCAGTGGCATGATCTTGGCTCACTGCAACCCCCGCCTCCCGGGTTCAAGCGATTCTCCTGCCTCAGCCTCCCAAGTAGCTGGGATTACAGGTGTGTGCCACCATGTCCAGCTAATTTTTGTATTTTTAGTAGAGATGGGGTTTCACCATGTTGGCCAGGATGGTCTTGATCTCTTGACCTTGTAATCCACCCGCCTTGGCCTCCCAAAGTGCTGGGATTACAGGCATGAGCCACCATGTCCGGCCAAAAATTATTTTAACATGAAACGAATATAAAAATTATTTTAACATGAAACGAATATAAAAATTATTTTAACATGAAACGAATATAAAAATTATGAACAGGTTGTGTTTTATTCTTTTATTTGTACTAAATCTTTGAAATCTGGTATTTATTTTATACTTTAACAATATGTCTCAATTCATACTAGCTATAGTTCAAGTGCTCGATTGTCCCGTATGTCTAATTGTTACTGTATTGGACACCTGGTTTAGATCATGTTTCCTCTGCAGTTTCTCAATATTTCAGAGCCTTTTCTTTATACCACCTGTTTGTTGTAATCTTTGCTATGACCAATAAGATAATTTTTCACTTTTGTCAATTATTGTAGCATCAACTGCCCCTTTCTCTGCTATCATCTTTGAAAACTCTAACATCTATTGAGAGATAGTGATCTCTCAATATCTTATCACATCTTCACTTTACCCATCACCATCATATCATCTCTACTCTAAAATCTCTTAAGCCCCATAATTCTTTCCTCTGATTTTGATTAATAGCATTCTGTTATTATCTATTCTCACACCCTTTCTCCAACTTTTTTTGAATTTGGGGAGAATCATTTTTACAGTTATTTTAGGTATGAGCTTGTGTATTACTTAATTAAATTGTTGTGCCTACCAGATCTCAGAAAAACTATCATTGATCCATATGTCAAATATTTATTAAACATCAGCTATTTATTTGTTATGCACTTTTCTAGGTGCTGAGGATAAAGCAGTGAACACACAGCCCAGACCCTTGCTTTCATGGAGCTTACGTTCTCCTGGCAGAGCAGATGAGAAAAGCCATTGTCACATGTAGGATGTCAGTCAGTAATAAATGTCATGGAGTAAAAGAAAGCTGAGAAAGGTGGCCAAGTGTCAGGGGTAGAGTTTAAAATTAGATAACATGGCCAACAAGGATCAGTAGAGAAATGACATTTATGCACAGCACTGGAGGAAGTTAGGCAGTGAGCCACTCAGGCATCTCAGGGAGGTGTGTTTCAGGTAGAGGGAACAGCAAGTGCAAAGGCCTCAAACCTACCTTCAAGCTTTTGCTAATATGAGAAGCCAATAGAGAAAAATCGTCGAGAGAAAAATGTGATAATTGGTTTTTCCTCCAAATAGATGACTAATGGAAGCAGTAATAAAACAGGAAATGGCGGAAGCCACCAAGTCCAGCCCCACTCACTGATGAGAAAATTGACGCTCAGAACAGTTTTGTGGCTTTCCCAGGATCAAGCTCTAAAATGGGAGGTTTGACCCTGGACCCAGGTATCCTGGCTCTAGGCCTGCCATTTTTTTGTTCATGCTGAATACGCATGCTAATTTTGTGGTTACCCTGGTGGCATGGTGTAATGGTTTAATGCAGTTCTAATGCTAAACTCCCCTAAGAGTTAGACAGATTTCCCAGGTTAAGTACAGAGTCCCCAGCAAGAACAACCTTACTACAGATACCAGTCACAAGTTTAGGGGTGCCCAGGCCAACTGCATTTCTGACCAGCTACAACTTTGGGTTTTCCCTCAGGTTTGATAATTCACTAGAATGACTGACAGAACTCGGGAAAGCACTGTGCTTAAGGCTACATTTTTATTATAAAGCATACAAATCAGAACCAATAAAATGAAGAGACATACAGGACCAGGTCTGGAAGAGTCTAGAACACAGAACTTTCATGTATTCTCCCCAATCTTTTTTTTTTTTTTTTTTGGAGACAGGGTCTTACTCTTTTACCCAAGCCGGAACACAGTGGTATGATCAGGCTCACTGCAGCCTCTACCTCCTGGGCTCAAGTAATCCTCCTGCCTCAGCCTCCTGAATAGCTGGGACTACAGGTGAATGCCACCATGCTCGGCTGATTTTGTTTTTCTGTTTTTTGTAGAGACAAGGTCTCACTATGTTGTCCAGGCTGATCTCAAACTTCTGGGCTCAAGTGATCCTGTCACCCTGGCCTCCCGAAGTTCTGAGATTTCAGGCCTGAGCCAAGGGGCCCGGCTTATTCTCCCTTAAGGATCAGGACACACTGTCCCCTGGGCATATCAGTGTGTTCACCTACCTACCAGAGAGCTCACTGGAGACTTGGTGTTCAGAGTTTTTGTTGTTGTTGTTGTTTGTTTGTTTCATTACATGGTGTTAAAGCAAACTAAATATGGCCTGAGAAGGCCTCCGTATTTCTATGTTTGAGTCCTTGTGGATGCATTGTAACCTATCTTAATAGTCAGACAAAATTGAAAACCTAAGTTAATAGTGTGCACCTTTAACAATAGCTGAGTGTTGGCCAATCCCAGCGGCCATACTTCAGCCACTCATAGACTGCTGAATGTTTAAACTGTGTTCAAATAAGGCAAACGCAGAGCTGTAACCAATCTCACTGTTTCTGTACCTCACTTCCAATTCCTGTACGTCACTTTACCTTTTTTGTCTATAAATTTGTTCTGACCACAAGGCACCCCTGGAGTCTCTGTGACTCTGCCGTGATTCTGAGGGCTGCCCAATTTGCGAATCGTTCATTGCTCAATTAAACTCCTTTAAATTTAATTTGGCTGAAATTCTTCTTTTATCAATGGGCATGGTTGATTGAATCATTAGCTACACGATTGAATTCAATCATTAGACCTCTTCTTCTCCCCAGAAGTAGGGCTAATATCACCTGACTCAAAGCCCCAACCCTTTAATCACATAATTGGTCTTTCTAGCTTGGCAGCCCCCCTCCTGAAATTATCTAGGGGCCCACCATGAGTAGCTTCATTAGCTACTCATTTAGCTACTCATATTGTGGAACCTATGTGTGGTCTGAGAATCCACCAGAAATAATGGAGACTTCTATCAGTTTGGAAATTCCAAGGGCTTAAAAGCTTTCATCACAGGAACCTGGCACGAGGACCAGACACATTCTTTATTTATGCAACAAACAGAAATTTAAAAACTGTTTGGCTTATAAATTTTATTATAGCAAAGCTGGCCCAGAGATAGGAAAATAGAACTAATTGAGGCCAAAAATTCCTATGAAGAGAATTTTCATGGTCAAAACTCAAGTTCCTCTCTTTGTTAGAGAGGTAGCTACTAAGGATATAAGAGAACAATAAATGAAACGTGTTTAACTCATGTTTCTGATTCAAGCCTCTTCTGGAGGACATGGCATTGTAGACACATTTAAATCACTGAGGATAAAGTTGATGTCACCCATTCCTTGGCTTGAGGGCTTTGGCAATTCCCCTTTCATTACCTCATAGAAGAAGGAAGATCTTTGCTAATGAAGTTCTTTCTGGTGTCTCCTGGGCAGAGGGTAAATCTCACAACAGATATTTGTTCAGTTGCTTACTGTGTCTCCTCCATCATCGTCCATGATCCCTGTAGGATTTTTCAAGTTTAAACAAGCACTTACTTGTGTTTGATATCTAGTTTAAAAGCTAAATAAATAGCTTGGTTGGAAAAGAAGAAAAACATTGCACAGAGAGTTAAATATTCTGTGGTAGACAGAACTTGATCATTTCACAAGTATTTTTCACTTGCTATTTTTACTGTTAAAAATGTATTGAAGTATTTTAAAAATTCATTCAAGTGTTTGTTCAGCAAATCTGCTTTTTGCATATTTGGCATGTGAAGGACCCTGTGTGAAACCATGCTAACAAACAGGACTAGGACTGCATTGCCCCTTTCAGATCTGCAGCTAAATGATTGCAGTACAGTGTGGTAAGCTTAATTGATGTAGTTATTTCTCATGTGTTGTAGAAGCACAGAAGAGAGCTTAAACGATTTCCAGGGAGTAGAGATACTGGGTCAGGGAAAGCTTCTTGGAGGAGTTAATGTCTGAACTAAACTGTTTAAGGATGAATAGACGTTTTTCTGGGCAAGGGCATAATGAAAGATTTTTCTGGGCAGTCAGTAAGACGTGAGCAGAGACCTGGAGGTGAGACGTTGCATGACGTGCTTGAGAAACAAAAGTAGTTCTGTGGAATGTCAAGTGAGTTGTAAGAAACGACCTGAAAAAAAGAAGTGATCACATCATGTGCCATGTTAGTACACCATGGAGGTCTTTTCAGAAAGATCAAGAACAACAAGAAAGTACCATTAAAACAAGGTGCTCTCATGTGAGAATATGAATTGTGAGAGAACATGTTTTGTACACCTTAGGAGAATGAGTAATGCTGCTGTGGGAGGATGGTAGAGTTAGGAAATAAAAGAAGAGATTCTGTTAGAGATAACAAGGTAAAGGTTATGCAAAAGACAACTTATTCTAGGAAAAAAGGGTTCACTGAGTACTATTATGTAAATCTGAATACTTGGATCTGGGCTATAGCTTAATATTGTGCAGAATAGAGGCTGCTTAGTGACATGTTTAGATCTCTATTCAAATATTTCCAAGTTTAGAAGGGAAGCAAATTCTAGCTTGGGATGAATAAATATTATTGTACTATATATGTAGGTGGTTTATTTATGGGTATGAATGTACATTTATATATCTATTCACTAAAATATAAGCTCCCTGAGGGCAGAAATGTGGCTTTTTTCATTTCATTTCATTGTTGTGTCCTTAGAGCCTAGAAAAATGACTGGTATATAGTAGCCCCTCAATTAAATTTTGTTGGATGAACTGAATGTGAATAAACTAAGATGTATACCCTGGTTAAACTGTAGGGAAGAAAGCTTAATAATAGATATTCAGCATTTAGTATAGTAAATTCAAAATCAACAAAATGTTAAGCTAATATTACCCAAAGACTAGAGTTATGTTTGGGAAAAATGTCAGCAGTGGTTTCCATATAAGACAATTTATTTTTAGCTTAATTGTACAGAAGTGATCTCATCTTTATTGTAGATTTCTCTGGAGAATTGATGTGTTGATGATCCTGAACCTCTGTGCAGCTCCTTTGGGAAGAGGTACATACTTAGTCATGCCTTTATATTGGGATAAAACTTGGAAAAGTGGTGCCAGCCTCAGTTTGTGTTGACTGTATTCAAGAAAGAAGTTACATTACATCAGCAAGAGTTAGTTTGCTTTGGAAATTTCTGCTCAGCAAGTAAGTCCAGTATCCAGAAGAAGCATTAGGCTAAAGGCTGAAAGATGTTACACATATGAAAGGTTGTTAATAAAATGGAACTTGTTACCTGTAGGAATAATATCATTCCTTGCTAGTTTCATTGCCATTAAAATACACTGATATTGGGCCGGATGCGGTGGCTCATGCCTGCAATCCCAGCGCTTTGGGAGGTAGAAGCGGGTGGATCACAAGGTCAGGAATTCAAGACTAGTCTGGCCAAGATGGTGAAACCCTATCTCTACTACAAATACAAAAATTAGCTGGATGCGGTGGCAGGCCTCTGTAATCCTAGCTGTTTGGGAGGCTGAGGCAGGAGAATTGCTTGAACCCGGATGGCAGAGGTTGCAGTGAGCCGAGATCATGCCACTACACTCCAGCCTGGGCAACAGAGTGACACTCCATCTCAAAAAAACAACAAAAAAAAACCCAGAAAACATTTTTCCCTCTGATTTTAGCTCCTTGGATAATTTTTATGTGTGTGTGTGTGTGTGTGTGTGTGTGTGTGTATATACACATAAATAAAATATCCAATTAAGTGACCTATTTGCTTAAGTATCAGAGCCTGGCACAGAGGAGCCCTCAACAAATACTTCTTTCAGTGAATCCCTTGTGTAACGCTAAAATATTGAAGCAGTTGGCATATGATCATGATAATTCGTTTGCAGGTTAGGAATTAGTTCTTAGAGTGGTAGGATTTCTAATTTATTAACTTTCTCAAATGACTAATGGAGTAAAATCAGTTAGGTATTAATAAACAGGTTTATTATATATATTTTTTTACAGGTAAGAAGTCATTAAATATTTCCTTTCATATCTCCATCAAAGATCTATTCTTATTAACTACACCCAGCAAGATTAAATAAATATAAAGGCTCCTGGCCACAAACATAAAGGCTCCTGGCTACAAACAAATTGAAAAAGGTGCTAGGACCCACAAATTAAGTGTATCGTGTATCTCAGTTATGAGCTACAACCCCAAAGAAAGCCTCATGGTGTTCACCCTTCCAGGAGCAACAAAAATTGCAACTACAGACATTCATCCCATTAATACCTAAACTCAAAAAGGGCAATTATGCCTATTATTTTTGCTTAGAGATTTAAATAGTACATGCAGATTTTAACATCTCTCGTATTTATTAGATGACTCCAATCTATTTCTGCCTTGTTTTTTTCTGTCGGTCTTCCTCAACAAGCATGCCCTAGTTTCCCTTTCTTCATTATTCTACTCATTGCTTAATCACCTGCCAGAGTGATATTCTTTGTTATTCTTCTTCTGATAATTCCAAGGATGTCAGGGGCCTCCTAATCACGCAGTGTTCATTCTTTTTTCCTTGATGAGATCATTGGCACTGATGGTCGTCCCTCTGCAGTATTTCAATGCTCCCTCTGCCTCAGGGCATCCCTGTGACAGGTTAGTCAGCATCATGCTCTCTGACTGCTTCTCCTTTCCCTCTCTTCCTCCAGTTCGCAATTTTAAGATTCAATTCTTAGCCTTTTGCTTTTCCCTTTTATTTTCTTTCTTGTGAAGAGGCTTTAATTCTGTCCTCTTGTCAGTCAATATCTATTTCAAGGCAGTAAGTTTGGAAAACAACTGGGCAAAACAAAGTGTAGAGAGAGCTGGGAAGTGCATTGCATTTTAAAAAGTATTTTACTCTGTGATGAGTTAGGAGAGGATCCCACCTAACTATCTAAACTGCTCTATATTAGACTAGAGTCCTGGAGCCAGGATAGATCCGGCACACCTACCTTCCCTTTGCTTTAAGTCTGGGATTCAATCTGCTCCCTGGTAAACAGAGAGTGAGGCTAAGAGCTCTCTAAATCATGTGTTTGGTCAACACATGAGTCTGAAGAGAACTCTCCTCCCTCTAGGATGAAAACAGAGTGAATCCTAAATTCGGGGCTTATAAAATAACAGTGCAGGTTAAGGGAAAGAGTCATCAAACTTAAGGATTAGAAAAAGATCGTACTTCTGAACATACATATTCTTTTGCAGGAAATAACATGCTATTTTAGGTAAACTTCAGACATTCTAAATTGACTACTGAGGAGAGAGTCTCCATGAAAGATTGAAAGGTCAAAAGAAAGTATGCATTCAGGTAAAAAAACAAAAAAAAAGAGAGAGAGAGAGAGAGAACCTGGATAACTGGACATGAGCAAAAGAGGCAAGGGAAAAAAATAAGCCAACCAAAATGAAATGGCGAATTAAAATTTACATTGGAATGTTTAAGGAACAGAATTGGCATAATGAAAAATATAGTCAATCATAAGTAGGATTCTCATAAAACAGGCTTCTGGAACACAGAGAAAAAGGGCATTGAGGTGAGGAAGGCAGATGAGCAGGTGACAAAAGTGAAGGACTGAGCTCGAAGTCTACTTATGTCAGGATGTAGGAATACAAATGTGAATAAGACAAGTTTCTTGTTTTCAGTATCCTCGTAAGGTAGTCAGATACACGGATGTAGAGGAGGCTTCCTGGTAGACATAAGATTTCAGTTGTGCTTAGAATAGGTAATACTTGAGCAGGCAAATATGCAGGAGGAAAGGCATTCTAGGAGAGTGGCAGGTTGGATCAGGACAGAGAGATATGAGACTGTAGGGTATTCATTTATGATTCAAAAATATTTTGCATCATCTTCCATGTGTGAACCTCCAATTTTGGTTTGAACAGTGAGCAAGACAGAAATGATCTGTTCCTTCACTGAGCTTATATTCAAGAGGGAGGAAGCCAGACAATATACAGGGGAATGAATACATACATAAGGTAATTTGACATCATGATATGTCTTGTGAAGGAACCAAGTCAAATATGGTAGAGAGAAACTGGAGTTGGGGGATTCCCCAGTTAGGTAGGGTGGTCAGGGTGGCTTCCCTGAAGTGATCTTTGAGGTGAGACATGAATGATAGGATGAAACTAGCCATGCAGAGTTAGAAGAGCCTTTAGAGAGAAACAAGCACAAAGGCACTGAGGTGCAGGGCATGTTCAGGAAGTGATTTGTAGCCTTACGTATGTGGTTAGAGCTGTAGCTAAACTTCTAATCTGGGTTCTTATTTTCACACAAAGACTGGAAGAAGCATTTGGAGAGGGTACTAGTCTTGGGAGTTAGAGTGAGACTTGGTTCTGTTCTCAGCTCTGCCAATAACTATCTTGAGAACTTTGGGGAAGTTATTTAACCTTTCTTGACTTCAGTTCTCTGGTTCATGACATGAGAGTAATGGTCTGGAGATGTACACTTGCACTTGGGTAAACATACTATCTTTCCCTGGGGATACACAGTGGTGTCCCAGTAGATGTCAACCCAGAGCCACAGTATAGATAGTGTGCAGCTTCCTGGACTATTAATTTCACTAAGGGTTTGGGAAAATGTATATGTAAATAATATTCCACACTAGAATACAAATTCCTCTTGCATTTTTAATATTAAAAAGTCAAATGCAAAGATATTTCATGCTTTTGACAAGCTACTTCAGACACTATTTCTACAGTCATAAAAACACTTCCTACATGAATTTCAGTGGAAAACTTTCAAAAGCATTAATGTAGACAATCTCTAAGGTATTTTTTAGCCATGGACTTGTGATCCATGATTCTCTTAAAGGCTCTTCATTCTTGAATTATTTATTGTTAACCTTTTTTTTTAAAATGAATGACTGAATTATCCAAAGTGGATTATTTTATGTTGCTTTTAATTCAAGGAAACTCCTTGTCAATTCAAAGAAAGGACTTTAAAAGTAAAGTACTTTTAAGCGTTCTGGAGGGTATTAAACACGAAGGTTAGAGAGAGGGAAAAGAATCTTATAAATTACTTGTGATAAATATTGCTTTCCTTTCCCAACAATAATCACAGATGCTTGACTCTCTGACTGGGTCTTAGAGGAGATATGCTCTCCTTCTGATCAGAATTTACATTTTAATATATACCTATGTTTAAAGCACATTTTCTTTTCTACTAATTTGGAGTTCAAGCAATATTTTCCGGAGGTTTACATGGGGATACTTTAACTGTAAGTAAGAGAAAACACCACTTAAAGCGGCATAAACAATCAACAGAGATGTGATTGTTAGAGATCACTGTAAGTAAGAAAGCAGCTCTGTAAGAAAGAAATCTGAGGTCAATTAATTCCTTCTCACTTGGAGGGTATGGACAAGTAATAAAGGATTTTTGATGTCAGAAAACAGAATTGAAGTCTGGTGCGCAGACAGTGCCTTGCTCCATTTCTTTGGGACCTCAGCTCTGCTGTGTTCTGTGTCTCCATTTTTCTTAAATTGGCTTCCACTCTGGTCACAAGATAATTGCTACCAGCAGCAGCAATTGTCCCTAATTGCAGTGGTAGAAAGAACATCTTCTTCAATCAGAGACTAAAAATCTTTTCTTTCCTTCAGTCTGACTAACTTAGGTCATGTACTTACTTCTGAACCATTATCACCAAGGCTAATGAAATGATCATGATAAAAGTAGGCTATCTGGACTTAGCATTGGGTTTGGAAATAGGATTGTTCCCCCTGGGAATGATAGGCTGCGCTGGAGAGGGGAAGCCTGAACTAAATCATGTCTCCATTAGGAAAGAGGAAGAGGAAGGGTGGATACGAGGTGGGCAACCCCTCTTATAAGTAAAGTCTATAGAAACTACTAGAGATATTTTACTCATGAGTCCTAATTTGTTCCTTACTGGCTGCACCCAAGTTCTTTGGAGTGGCAGTTTCCTTCTTGTGGCTGGAAATAGAGAGGGACTGAAATTTTTCACTTAGAAAATATTGACGGTATTCCTACTGTGTTTCAAAGACTGAAACCCATAGGCTGGTCACAGAAATGAATGATAATGCAGGGATGACGAAGAACATAGGGACATGTCTTACTGATCTTATATATCTTCAATCAATATGTGTTCTATTATAAGCTCTAGAGGAATGAGGACATTTTTTGCTGCTTTGTTGGCTGTGTATCTCTAACATCTGACACATTGCCTGATACGTACTGAGCATACCACACGTATTTATTGAAGTAATATTTCTTGGAGCCAAAATCATTAATGATTCTTGAAAGGACAATGCAATAATAAAGGGATGTATAACAGTAGCTCACAGGTTTGAATACTTGGATGGCTCTGTAAGGTAAGAAATCTGAGGAGGTCAATTAATTCCTTCTCACTTGGAGGGTATGGACAAGTAATAAAGGATTTTTGATGTCTGAAACGCTATGAAACCATGATATAAGGTAACAAGTTGGAGTGGTGTCTATGTCATAGAAGCCATTTCATTCACTAAGAATACTTAGCATAGCACCTAACGCATAGTACACATTTAATAAATCACTGATGGATGAATGGTGAGCTTTCTAATTAGATGTGGGAGAATATTGTGATTAGATTAAGTAGTTCATATCCTACTGTGCCTGCATGCTTTTATTTTTTTCTTTGCTCTTAGTGGTGTGATTTGTGGTATTATTAGTGCTTTGTTATTTTAATAGAGAGTTACATTTCTAGTGGAAAAGTGTGGCCTAGTGAAATGTGCTTTGTCTCACTATTCCATGCAGAATGGGAGTCAGCTTGTGTGTAGCACACAGCATAGACTGGGTGCCTCACAAAATTGCCTTCTTAGTGTCTGAAGGAAAATAACTTGAAGGCCTACCAACCAAATATGCAAATTGAAGACTAAAATCACATAGCACAACTTGACAGCACATTTAGAAAGGACTTGAAAGACCATCCAGCCTAACCCTTCTGTTCCGTAGCTGGGGAAACCTGCAGCCACACTTGTGCGGCGGTGGTCTGTCATTTGAGTGAAGGCAAATGATAGAGGCAGAACTCGAACTCAGGTTTCTCAGCTTTACTGCAGTACTTCCACCAGGCGAGGAATTAAGGAAAATTGAGAACAGCAGGCTTATTTTAAAAGTTTGATTTTAGGCAGTCGCTAGCTTCGAGCTATGGGGGTATTGTAAGCCCTGAATTGGCCTTTATTTCGCTAATGGGCTATTTGGAATAGGGAGAAAAAATTTCAAGTAACAATGTCTCCTTAGGTGGTGGTGAACATTATTACATGTAAAAAACTGAAGTTATTGTCAGAGGAACTGGTAACATTGACTGTAGAACACTGAGAATTTTAAACAAAAGCCTCCTCAGTGACTGCTAACATTGCTGACATTGAGGAAAGAAGCACTCCTTACAGAATGTTTCAGTCGCCTGTGTTGAGGAAAGTCTGTACATTCACCTCTTAGTACATCTATTATCATTAGTCTTGCTTTACAATATCTAATAAACAGCTTGTTTATTAATTTATCAGAATCCATTCTTTCATACTGTTTCTTTTTATTTTTCAGAAATTTTCTTAAACAGGTATTACTGGCCAGGCGCAGTGGCTCACGCCTGTAATCCCAGCACTTTGGAAGGCCAGGGCAGGTGGATCACCTGAGGTCAGGAGTTTGAGACCAGCCTGACCAACGTGGAGAAACCCTGTCTCTACTAAAAATAGAAAAGTAGCTGGGTGTGGTGGTGCATGTCTGTAATCCCAGCTACTCGGGAGGCTGAGGTAGGAGAATCGTTTGAACCTGGGAGGCGGAGGTTGTGGTGAGCCGAGATCGCGCCATTGCACTCCAGCCTGGGCAACAAGAGCGAAACTCCGTCTAAAAAAACAAACAAATAAGCAAACAAACAAAAAAAACAGGTATTACTATAATCTAGTATAGTATAATCTATAGTCGTAGTATATTCTCCAGGTTTGGAAATTTGTTTTACTTTACTGATAGACAAGATATGGTAGAAATTCCTGACATTCTATATTCCTCTACATGACTTCAGACAAATGAGAACTACATTTGTGTTCATTCCCTCCAGTTGTATTGTACTTCTCATAGGTCATACATACTTGAGCATGTGTTTTTATGCCCTTTTGCCTTTTTCAGCATACTTGTCAATTGCCCAGCGTAACTCCTGGAAGAGTTGGGGAGTGCATGCTGCTTTGCAGTCTGCCTCAACCCCGTTTCATTGGTACTTCCACATTGTCTTTCACTTCTGGGCATGAGTATGGTGTATAGATCTTTATCTTCGCTGACTCTGTGTATAGGATGGTGATTTTAAAAATTCTTTTGGTGTTGTTTCTTGAACCTCATCTGCAGAGTCCTGTGGAATTACTTACTTACACTGTCTTCCTATGAATCTTATCTCAAGTGCCCCAACTCTGTTAGAAGAGCCAGAGTTTCCTCATTTCTTTTAAAAGTGATATGTCACTCATGTAATTTATTTATATTTTGAGTGAAGAAATTCTTGTCTTGCTCTATTAATTTTTATCTGGCTTCTTTTATGAGTGAGGCATCGTTTGTTTTGTGGTACTTCTCAATGTTCTCTCAATTAGCCAGTTCAGAACAGGATAACTCTTAAAATCAGCTAATCAGTGCATTTCCATACTAAGTTTTAAGGAATTATACTATAATATGTTGATATGCCCAGAGAAGACAACAGGAATTCAGAGAATGTGATTGCCTCTTTCGGCTAATGATGTGACTCTGAGGAAGTTGCACAGACACATCTCTGTCTCTACCTGCAGCATGGGCCCCACCATATGTATCAACAGTGTTTCCTAGCATTTCCCCTAGATTTTAAATGGAATTTGTTTAATGTATAGTGCGTTCAGCAGATAGATATCATGTGCCCACTGTGTGCCAGGCTCTTTGCATTGTGGTGATATTGACAGATATGATGATATAGACTTAAATATAGTATGATATGATGTAGACTTAAATAAATATTAGTGTGAATTAACATTGTTTCAGCGCTTTCTGTGTTCCAGGCATTGTGTTAAAATATGCTGAAAAATTGGCTGGGTGCGGTGGCTTATGCCTGTAATCCCAGCACTTTGGGAGGCCGAGGCGGGTGAATCACCTGTCATCAGGAGTTCGAGACCAGCCTGGCCAACATGGCAAAACCCCATCTCTACTAACAATGTAAAAATTAGCTGGGTGTGGTGGCACATGCCTGTAATCCCAGCTACTCGGGAGGCTGAGGCAGGAGAATCACTTGAACCTGGGAGGCAGAGAGCGGAGATCGCACCATTGCACTCCAGCCTGGGCAAGAATAACAAAACTCTGTCTCAAAAAAGAAAAAAAAATGCTGAAAAATTATCTCATTTAATCCTTTTGAAAGCTCAGGGAGTATAAATACAACAGTTGCTCCCATTTTCTAGATGAGGAATTGAAACTTAGGGTAAAGGATCTTCCCAAGATTTCTCAGCAAGCAGATAGTAGAGCTGGGATTCCAACCAGGTCTTTCTGAATCTGGAACTAGGTTCTTACTCTGTACTGACTCAAAAGTACAAGTGCGTTTGAGAATCTGCTGGAGGGGGCTGTGGCAGCCTTTATCTGATGACTTCTTTCTTTTTTCTGAGATCTTCTGCTTAGAGTTGAGTGGGGGTATATAAAGGGGATAGAAGTTTGTGAAGAGTTGAGAACTCTTGTTGAGTAGGAGGGTAAGGTGATGGTGGAGAGTGAACAGGTGTGTTGAGCATTCTCAAGGAATCAGTTGATGCTGTGGACCATGACTTAGTGAGATATCTAACTGCCAAATAATGTGCAGTATGGCAAGACAAGTTTTTTGTCTGTTTGTTTTTGAGACAGGGTCTCACTCTGTTGCCCAGATGGAGTGCAGTGGTATGATCTCAGCTCACTGCAGCCTCGACTTTCCCAGCTCGAGTGATCCTCCCACTTTGGCTTCCTCAAATTCTGGGATTACAGGAATGTGCCACCGTGTCAGCCTAAGACAAGTTTTTTTAAAAGGAAGTCACACAACCTGATAACTATTGGTATCAATTGGAATTAGGTTCAGCTGCTTGTAAACCCAAGCTACTAGTCATTGAAGATAGAGGTGCATTTTTCTCTCATAGAAAATAAATTTTGAGGTAGGTAGCGAAGGGCTTGATATTCATGCAGTCATCAGTGGCTCAGCTTTACCTGCAGCATGGGTTTAATCATATGTATCAATATTTTTTTCTAGGGATTTTCCCTAGACCTTGAATGGAATTTGTTTAATATATAGTGCATTCAGCACATATGTATTCTATGCCCCCTGTGTGCCAGGCTCAGAGGGAGATCCTGTCTTTTTGATCTACTCTTCTTAGGCCAGGCTTTCTATCCTCAAGGCCACCTCATATTCACAAGGTAACTGCTGGAGTTCTGGCCATCGTGCCCACATTCCAGATAGCCAGAGGGAGAAAAGGAGGAAGGGCAAAAGCTGTTAACTGAGTCAGTTCCCTTTGAAGTAGTTTTGCAGAAGCCTGTCAATGACTTTTGCTTAAATCTGTTTGGATACTCTTAAGCACAAAGGAATTCAGGAATTATCGCTCTGTCGCCCAGACTGGAGTGCAGTGGCGCGATCTCGGCTCACTGCAAGCTCCGCCTCCCGGGTTCACGCCATTCTCCTGCCTCAGCCTCCGGAGTAGCTGGGACTACAGGCGCCCGCCACCACGCCCGGCTAATTTCTTTTTGTATTTTTAGTAGAGACGGGGTTTCACCGTGTTAGCCAGGATGGTCTCGATCTCCTGACCTCGTGATCCGCCTGCCTCGGCCTCCCAAAGTGCTGGGATTACAGGCTTGAGCCACCGCGCCCGGCCGGTTTTTATTTTCTTAACTCAGGCACATTGCTGCCTATAACTACATAGGGGCCTGCTTTTTAAGAAAAAGAATGGATATTTTGTAAATACTTGCAGTCTGCAACACTTTCCTACTCAGAAATCTGTTGTACACCCAACATTTGGAAAGCTTAGCTGAAAATTTGACAATGTATGGGTACATTGTGAAACTTTCTTACAAGCTTAGACTGTAAATAGCTGCCACTGATTTCTCTTTAAGATGACAGAGAGCACAGAGTCCTGGTTTTATAGAAGGCGGGTGAAAGGCAATGATGCTTCCTCTCTACCTCCCCACTCCCACCCCAGGGCAAGCCTTGCACCATGTAAATTGCTTTGGGGGTTACTGATGGGTTCTAGAGCCAGGGAAGCTGGATATATTAAAAAAGTGTTTACTGCTGATTGTTTTGTGTATTTATTAATTGGTTTTCCTCATTCTTTCCCAAAGAGAATTTCACAGTTGTTGGCTCTTCTTATAAACCGTTGGTTTCTAAATGAAATACAAACCAGCTACATCCTTTAAAAACAGATAAGGTAAAATAAACACTTTTGAAACAAGCATGATTTATTTCATATTAATAATTTTTCATGTCTCTGTTTATGGAAGCAGCGGTCCCCTTTTTCTAATCCTCTTTCCTTGCAGACAGCAGGCAGGTGGGAAAATGAGCAGTAGCCTCTGTAGCTACTTTTTAGTGATGATTGGGAGAAGTTAAAGATGGCCTGAATTCATAAGGTCATGTAAAAGTGGAACATTCAGAGTGGAGGGAAAAATAATGCCTTTAGATCTATAGAACTTATTCTTCAGTCACTTAAGTGCCTCCTATTGGAGATTCCAGTTTCTCTGGATGGTTTTAAGCAGGTTCAGATGGAACCATTCTTTCTGATTTGTGCATTCAGTCCTAGCTCTTTGCTAGTTCATGTTTAACTTAGTGTTATGTTCTACCCCCAGTGTACAAATGAGTGATTGGGTGCAGTCAGTGATGTCAGGCCACCTGTGGGTGCCCCATCCCTACTACGCTCTGAGTTCAAAAGCAGGAGCCTGCAGTACTAGGAGAAATCCATGCATGGGGCCCAGAAATGGGAAGGTGGATTCACCTGGGAATTATTTTAATAGAAGTAAAGAACAAGGCCAAGAAATTGCTCGGAAGCCTGGCTGGGAGGTAGCCCAGACACCTTTCAATGATCCAGATAAGGTTTTTGTTCTCGTGTACTGATCTTATATATTGACATGTCAGGAGCCATGAGCAGGCCCTTTCCTGTGTATTTTGTGTGGAATCTTGCATGGGGCTTTAGGCAGTTGACACACATTGGATTTATGGAAAATAGTTTTCTCTGCTATTTTGTGTCTGCCAGGACAACATATCAGGTCGGAGGCTGTCATAGCATTTTCTTTGCTGTTGTAAACAGTTCTCTGAGCCAAAGGGCTTCTGAAGTCATCTATTATGTCCCTCTAGGTGAGACGTGCTGTCTCATTACTGGTAACAATGGTTCACCTTCCTCTAATGGTAGCATCAGGACATCTCATTTCTCAGTAGTGACTTTAATTTTCCTCTCACCATTTCCTAGATGGTTGTGTTCAGAGGCTAGGTTGTGCCATGGCACATGAAAGAGAATGACAGGATGCATCCTCATTTCATGTTACAATTTGCCGGAAGATCATTAGAGGAGTCCATTTATGCCTTACTGCAGATGAACGGATCACATGATTGCATTCCCATTATTTGGTACTGGGATTGAGGTATTAGGGAGGTGGGGAGTATTACACTCAAAATAAGTAGAAGTCTTAGTGGGGCAGCAGTGGTCCTCATGGACACTGATAAGAAGCTGAATAGAGATTCCCCCAGTATGATAAAGTTTTAAGGAAAGGCTTTTGGGGTATGGGCCTGATTTATGCCTGAGTTGCATAACTTTCTTTCCTAGACACATAAAAATATTAAAAGTAATCAGTGACCTGGTGGGGGAGAGGTTATTCTTCACCAGACATCAAAATGTCTCCTTAGTTCTTGGGTTCCTTCCATAACTTCCTTGATGGTCCTTTTCCCTCCAGTCACTGGACAGTGCTTAGTGCTCTTTGAGCTTTTGGGACATGAATGTGACATGTGCCTTGTCATCGTGTCTCTCACAACATCCAGCTGCTTGAAGGAGGTAGAAGGCATGTGTGTGGGTATAATCAGGTGGTTGTTTTTTAATCAGGTTCATGGCAAGGACCAGGGGTGACTGCAAAGGAGCAATTATACCAGTGGGCCAGGAGACATTAAGCTGGGTAGGCGGGAGAGTAAAAGTACAAGGAGGTACAGAGAAAGTCACTGGCATACTCTGTTAATTAGGTGGAAGAGAACCTTGCTCAACAATGCTGGACAGCTGAGGTTTTATTATTTGATACAGGTTGATCAAAGTCTGGCATTTTTTGGGTAGTTTTTTTTTTTAACTCATTCTAATTCTTGATTATCTTTATGTGTTTTATTATTCAAATTGACTTATTGACAAAACTAAATTTATTAACAACCTATTCTTTACATACATTTTCTTGATATGCCTTTATTCTATTGGATTTATATTATTGATAATTATTTGTTTTTTTAATATTTCTAGTTAATCTGCTCTTCTCAGCCCTTCTTACATGAATTGATTATATATTATATACAATGTACAAATAAGTACATCTAGAAATATTTTAACTTTACTAAGGTAAAAATTTGCTTCAGGCATTTTGTATATAAGACATTTAACAAAAATTTATAATATTGCCTTAACATATCTCCAGCTCTTTCATTTATTTGAGTGTCTACTTTATCCTACTTTAGTGAAGGTGCAAGTGAACATTATACATTGTGACACATTTTTCTGGCTTACCTCACTTCCTTATCCCTCTCATTGGAATGGATAATTGAGGTAATTATCTGGGGTAAAAAAAGTCAAGCCCTAAACCAAATTCTTGCTTCATTTCACTGGTGTCATTGAGGTGCCTCCCTTTATGTCATTAGGAAGCAGACAACAGTCTGTTTATGTAAGCCAAAAATAAGGGAGAATGATGTAATGATGCATGCAAACAAGTCCCTGTGTAGTCTAGAAAAGGAAATGGAGTTGCAGAGAAAGAATCTGCAGTTTTTCCCCAGCACTGCTCAGAGGGCAGATGTTTTGATTATTAATGAATCACCTTGCTCTTTACCTAAAACATCACCAAGGTAGAGAAGGGCAGTTCCTTGGGGTATCTTGTTCAGATTCCCTAAGGAGTATAATAAATTTAGCTCTGTTCTGTTCTCACCAAGCAAGCTGCCAGTTGCTAACTCTGCTTTCAGGTGAACACCCTCCCCCTTCCCCAACCCTAAGGAAGGACACGTCCCATGCAGGTGTGTCCCTAGTTCTTGCATCAAAAACTATCTTCCACTTAAAAAATTGATAATTTGGGATTTACATAGATTTCCTTCTTATTAGACCGTAGTAAATCCATTCTTTCATACCTGCTACAGCCTGGGGGAACCTAACAAAACTGCTTTTCTGAAACTGCAAAAAGTCATGGTGATTATAAAATGACAGCTCTTTGTGGGAATGAAGCTCAAATGACCTCTGGCCCCGCTCGTTTCTGAACCATTCGTGATGAATGTTCAATACTTGTGCATTAATTTTTTCATATTCATTTTAAGTTTATTTCAAGGCATAAAGAAATCTTAAATGAAAATACAATTTTTTTCCTGTATTCTTAGTTTTCATTTTATATTTTCATAAAATGTTTTTAATGTTGTAGAATTAATGATATTCTCGGAGTTTTGGAGAAAGTTGCCAGATGAAGATTGGTGTTTGAACTTAGGCTTGACGTTTTCTTTTAGTTTATTTTGATGATATTACTCTTTCATGGGGGCAGCTAACATAAATAACAGGGAACCATTGTAAATGTGAGAAAGAAGGATAATTTTTCTTCTGGAGAAGAAAACTTCCTGTTTGTGGTTTTTTTTTTTTTTTTGAATACAGGTTGTTTGAAAATATTTTAATGTTCTAAAACTTTGGGATTTGGGAGACTTAGGGAAGTACAGAACAAAAGGGAGTACATTTGGGAATATCATTGGTTGGGGTGATTATTAGTTTTATATGTCAGCCTGCCTGGCCACAGCGTGCTGAGTTATCTGGTCACACATTATTCTAGTGTTCTCATGAGGGTGTTTTGGATGAGGTTAACATTTGAGTTGGCTGACTGAATAAATAAGATGGCCCTCCCTAATGTGATGGGCTTCATTTAATCAGTTGAGGGCCTCAGTAGAATAAAAAGGTTGACTTTTCTAAAGTAAAAGAGAATACCCCTTGCCTAACTGCCTTCAAGCTAGAACATCACCTTCTTTTTTCTACCTTTGGACTCCATTGGCTCCTCTTGGGTCTCAAGCCTGCAGGCCTTTAAACTTGAACTATACCATTGGTTCTCCTGGATCTCAGGCTTTTGAACTCAAACTGTAATGAGTCATTGGCTCCTCTAGGTCTGCAGCTCACCAGCGTACCTTGCAGATCTTGGGACTTGTCAGCCTCCCTATAACTGTGTTAGCCAATTTCTTATAAGTCTCTCTTTCTCTCTCTCTCTTGCTCTCGCTGTCTCTGTGTGTGTGTGTGTGTGTGTGCATGCGCACAAGTGTGTGTGTTTGTACATCTCTTATTGGTTCTCTTTCTTGGGAAAACTCTGATAACTAGGACTCAGTAGTTTTGGTTCAGAGATATAAAGAGATAGATGGTGGAGTGTAATTATTTTGAAAATTATAAACGCTAGAGGGAACATTATATAAAATGGCTTAATTTGTCCAGTTTAATGTTCTCTAGAATATCTGATTTAAAAAGAATGATGCTGAGAAAACAGAGGAAATTAAAATAATGTTTTTAAAGTGTCTCAGAACATTCTTTAAATGTCTAGTGATTGAAATTAATGCAGTAAATTTCCCCTCTGGCATATTTTAGGTGTTGGATAAATAATCATGAAAATGAAGCACTACACTTGGCATATGATAAAAGGAAATTATTTCTTTACCTTCTGTTTATCAATTAATGTCATACACAAATTGTAACATCATGAAAAATATACAGTTTTAAACTCTAATTTATTCTTTATACACATTGCGCCATAGTTTTCCCATAAACAATTAAGAACAGATGCTCTTTGATGAGGCTTTTTCTCCCTGTCTCTGGTAATCAGCAGTTCACTCCTGGATTGAGGGAAGCACCCTCACAATGTGTGGAAAACAACTATTTTCGTTGCTATGTAAGATGGACTGTATTTGAAATAAATGTATTAGGCAAGTGTAGAGATTATTGGCTACTGAGTTTTGTTGTTTTTGTTGATTAGAGTGGCAGCATGTGAACATATTCTAAATTAGGGCTATGCTGATAAAAGTATAGGAAGGTTAAAAACAAGCATAGATACAACATGCAGTAAAGAACTTAAAATACTCTTTAAATATATGGGATGCAATTTTAAGATTATGGTAGACTGAGGAAACCCTCTTTACATTAAATTTAGTAAATCTGAGAAATGTGTTGGAGATTACCAGAAAATAGATAATAAAATTTGGAACATTTGTAAGGAAACAAATATTTTCTAGCTTAACCAGACAAACAAGAAAGTCTAATCTTATTTATTTTATAAAGATATATTCTTAGTGCTATGTGATGTTTATCTTATATGAACATAGTTAATTTTAATAAAGCAATGGAAATACAAGTGATTTTGTTTTAGAATATCAGGCCCCTAGGCAGGGTAAATGCCTTTCAATCCTAGGCAAAAGAGTACAAGAACTTTGTTTTGTATCAAGGTTTTTTTTTTTTTTTCCTATTGGCGGCTTCAGTTCCTGGACTTTCTTGGCTGTTTTTCTTTTTCTTACTGTGCCTCCTTTAACATTTTTGCAAAAAGTGGAGAAGAAAAAATATTTAAATAATCATTTTTTAAAACCTCCTAAGAAACCTGTTAGAATGTGAGATTTTGAAGTAATGGTATATACATTTTGCATTTTAAAAAACAATGCTTCTAATATTTTTTACTTGGAGGTTTTATTTGGGTTTTCTTTTTTTAAACATGAAAGGCACTTTACAGCACCCTAGAAGCTTCTGAAGGGGGTTGCTGGAAGGCGAAGTGCGAGACTGTTGTCTGTACAAAGTCAGGACTTCCCAGGAGAGCTGAGTTCTACGTGCCTAAACCTGATTAGGCATAAACTGTGTGGGCGGAAGGGAGCATGAACACCAGCTTATTCTCTCAAATCTCCAGATAGGAACATCTCAGCCCGTTAGGGCTTGGCATCCCTGCTGTACTCCAGCCTCAGAAAGTTGATGTACAGATACCTCTGTGTTATTTGCAGCGGCCACAACCTAAAATAGCATGTGAGACTTTTTGCCCATTAATTTTGAATTTTTTAAAAAATACCATTTTCCTTTTTATTAGGCTTTCCGATACAATCCTTTTATATTTACAGCAGAGGTGGGCATACTTAGGACCCATAGGCTCTACAATATCCACCATTCTGTGTGTGCCCACTCATGCATACATGCATGCACATGCTCAGAGTGCCACTAGCCCACCCGCCCTTGCCCCCAACAAAATCATTCTCCAGCCCCTCTCAAGGACCAGCCAGGTGCCTTCTGGCCTGATCAGTTTCTCACAAAGACCTCCTGTGAGAAGAATATTCTGAATGCACTTCCTCTCCCTTTGCTTCCAATTTTGGCTGAGTGTTAATAGGTGCTCAGCAACCTGAGGGGAGAACTGTATTTTCTTCCTCGTCTCATCCCCAGTGTCTAACTCAGTGTCTGGCTGTCACTCATTAGATTTGTTTAGGCAGCAGCAGGAAGTAATCCTGAAAGCAATTCTGAAAAGTCAGGCTTGAGGCCTCACAAGTTCATTACCCAGCATACAAGACCTAGGCCCCACCCTGTTTAATATCTTTCTTCTCAACAGATAGCCTCATGTGCAGAAGCTGCACAGTTGGTAGATCTGTGCCAAATCTGGAATTTGCAGTGGCTGATGACAGACAGCAGTGTCGATTCCGTCACTCTGCTTGATTCCCACCCACGTCTGATGCCTGCTGAGAACACACTCTGTATGTGATTCCACCCTGTTTCCGTCTCACTCGCCTTTGTCATGATACACTCTTCTTTTCTAAAGCTAGCTGGCTCTTTGTCTAGACAGCTCCCTCCCCCATCTCCAGATGGCTTTGTCTGGGAAGCCTACAGACTTTTCCACTACCACCCCAAGATGCAGAGGCAATTAAGTCAGGCTAACTCTCATGGTGTTATGCCAGTTAATAGGCATTTAGCAAACAGGTCAGCATTTTCTACAAAGAAAATGACAACATTTTCCTCACTTAGTGAATTCTCTGGGACATTTATTCCTTTCAGTAGTTAAAACTCATCACTTGGAACATGTCAGAAGGGGCATCTCAAAAGCAAGATTCCAGTCTGCTAAGTTTTCTTTTGGACTTTCTGTCCAATACATGGACTTCATTTGTCTGCAGAAGACTGGGATTTTAGGAAATGAATTCTCTCAAGATCAGGTACATTGGGAGACACAAAACTGGGCCATCCAGAGACATGATTTATGTCTCATAAAATAGAGAAGCTTGTTGCTTTCCGAGGTTTAATCTTTTTTTGCAGGGGGAGATGGGGTTGCTCTGTGTTGCCCATGCTGGACTCAAACTCCTGGACTCAAGTGATCCTCTTGCTTCAGCCTCCTGAGGTAGCTGGGACTATAGGAATGCACCACTGTGCCTGGCTTAGTCTGATTTCATTCAGCTCCCTGATTAGACTCATCTACAGTGTCTTGATATTTGTTTTTCTCCTGCCAAGGTACATGCAGATTCTTTGGTTTTCAGGTTTTGGATTCTTGATCTTTAAAACTTGATGTACTCTGAACCACCAAACCCCTCACCAGAGAAACGCTGAACAGGGAAGGCCAAGAGCCAGTTTTTCCTTTTTTATGTAAAGTAGACTCAAATGTATCCTGTAATAATGCTTATTTCTTTCTGATATGCTTTCTTAAAACCTGAGAGAATGAGATAGAATTGAAACTAACATACTAGGAATGGCTAATCCACTGTAGTCATTACTGATGTGCTAGTCAAAGTTTTGGCAGTTTTTAATTATGGTAATATCTACATCACAGTTATGATTAGCAAAATGAAGCAGAAAAGATGATGCAAGTAAAATTTGCAATAACACAATTCATATCCATTACATGTTTTTTTCTAGACAACCTGAATGAATAAAAGATGTAAATGCCCAAATGAAGAGTATTTATAAACTTTACCTATATTGTTAACAACAACAAAATAGGTAGCAAACCTGGAAGAATTTCTCTTAGTCCTGGGGCTGGCATTATTGATTATGTGCCTACCCCCATATTTTGACTTAGATATCTTAGGTCAAATTAAAAACAATTACTTTCCTAGAATTTCCTATTTGCACATGAGAAAAGTGGTTAAAATTTAGAGATAAAGAAAATGTCTCCTTATTTCTCGTAGTATCCTTCTGTAGTCTATAGAGCATTCCTCATTGGTTAAACAGGGATAGTGTAATTCTGATCTCATGGGATTGTTATAAGAATTTAATGACTTTAACAAGAATATACTATTACACATAGTACAGTAATTATTGGCTATTATCAAGTCCAGGCTTGTGATGATACTTCAAAATCAGTATTTAAATACTTCTTTGATGACAGGAATGAAAAGGAATTATCGACTAACAGACTATTTTCAACATTAAATGATATAAACAGTATAATATTTTGATGTCTTTCCATTTTCATTTATCTTAAGTTAGAAGTTTCAGATTTATGGCTTGATTGACCTCCTGATATAATTGAATAGAAAAACATTCCTCTTTAGACTGAAGACATTGAATTTCTATCTCCAGCTCCAGGAAGCAGCTGATTATGTTGTCACGTTATTATTTTAAAGAGCAGCTTAATATAAAGTATGCCAGAGCTGTTGTTATTTTAACAAAATAACAAAATAATTCTCCAACAATGACAAACAATGCCTTCCTGAAGCCCAGTTCATTTAGTTGTGTATGTGGGAGAATGTTTTAAGGTTAATTTCAGTTAGAAGATCTTTGATGCATTATTGCTGCTAAAAACCAGATGTTTTACTGGAACATCACTGAGAGTTTTTTTTGTTGTTGTTTTGGTTTTTTCTGAGGTTGCTAAGATATTCAGGCTTATATCATCTCTGGTGGTATTTTCTAAACTATATTCCATAAGACATTAATCTTGCAAAATGCTGCAATAAACCGGGACCTTGTGATTAGGTAAGTTTACTGCACATTCTGTGCCCACTTTGGGAGGTCCACATTGCATGTGAGCTAATTAAAAGCTTTGAGAAGTTTTGGAATGAAGAAATACATGGATAAAGGGTATTATTTGTTATGGTGTTTTGGAGTTTCAAGCACTTGTTTCGGGTACTAAAGCAGATCCAAAGCTGATTTTGAGGCCAATTTTTGCCCTAGATGCTGTGGCTGCCGACTTGTATGGCAACCTTTTACCCAGGTGAAGATTGTAGGCAGTTTTTCAGCTTCTATAATGAAGTGTTACTTTTGCACGTTCATGTTTGGTATTTGAAGTTCTTTCAGGCATGACATGGTACCTGCATTATGGGTTTTTTCATTAGATTTTAAACTTGAGGTAACTTCCATCTATATCCTGTAACAGCCACAGCTGAGTACAGAAAGAAAATAGTAGTCATGCCTTTTCTATTAATTTAGATTCCGCTCATAAATTAATGATCATGGTTTGTGAGAGAGAGATATTCCTTGACTTTTTCAGTTGTAGCCCCCACAAAAATACCCTCACTAAATGACATTAATGTTATTTTTAAAAATTTTATTGAAGATATAAATAATACATAACATTGTTAGGATTATTTTTTCAGTCTTCTGTTGCATATTTTTGTTGAAGACATTGCTAAATGTGCCTTATTTAAATTCCCCTTATTAATACATCTTGATAAAATCTGTTTGAAACATAGTAATAAAATTTTGTTTTTCCCATAAAAATTATTTTATCTTATCAGATATGAATGAAAAATAATTGAATATTTTTTCATGTTTCTTCTTTTTGCCTAGGCTGCCAGGAAAATCAAAGTCACATTTAATACACATCATACATCATAGTAATATCTACACATTTTTTTTAGAAAACAGGCTTCTATATTTCTTCAATTCCTTTGGCACTTAAATTTTATAGTGAAAGTGAAATACTTCATATGCAAAGCCTGTATCCAGAAAATTAATCTTGAAACCATTTGAATGGATACATTTTTTCATAGATAAAACGTTATATGTGTGTTAGATTTCACACTGGCCTTCAGAGCTTCCTAATCCATTTATAGCTTTGTAATCTATATATGGAAATTATGGTTAAAAAAAGAAATACTCCTATGTTTTATAAAATTAAGTATGCCAACATGTTGGAATGTTATTTAAGCTGATCATTTTTTTAAAAGTTGTAATCATTACAAAGTAAAACTAAAATTTAATGAAACATAGATGCTCGCTATGAAATCCAGAGATGTAGGTAACATTATTTTATTTTTAAAATGTAGGTTGATTTTATTACTTTTTCTAGAGTAAGCTAAAGGTGGAGGTTTATTCAGTGAAAACCAGAGATGTAGTTATTGTAGGCAACATATCTCAGATGCTGGTGCCAGGAATTGATGGCAGCTGGTTGCACACTGTGTTCACGCTAATGTTGCTCAATGCGTTGAACTATGCATTGTTAATGAGGGATGACACATTGAACATGCCAACAATGTTACATCAGTAAAACATTTTTATATATTTTCTTGTATGTTTTTGGATACCCTCTATATTTTCATTAATTTTGCATGATAATAAATGAAGGAAAATGAGCTATAATGATCTGTGGTTACTTTTTATTATATCCAATTCCATCTACATACTATTTTCTTGATTCTAGGAGAGCACCAGGAACTGCTCTTACAATTATCCCAAATAAAGTTCTCACATAGTTGGAGTCATTTCTTTAAACCTTCTCTCTCCCAAAATACACCCCTTTTTTTCTTAGTTACACGAAGTCATAGTATAATAATTATAAACAAAGGCTGTATGCCTAGAGAGTAGAGTGCCAGGGGAAGAGAATGATGACTGAACTCCAATCTTAAAAGGCATCTTGTGGAAAGGGTTAGTGGACAGCCTCTGTGTATACTTTGCAATAGAACTAGATCCAATGGGTTGAAGCCTTCAGAACACAGATTTCCGCCTTTAAAAATTTTTTCTGAGAGTATAAGTGTTAAAAGCATAATCAACCATTTTGTAGAATTTCCCACCAGTGGATGTATTTAAGTAGAGCTTCAAAGCCAATTTCCAGATGTTAAAACACCTGTTTTATGGGATCTCAAAGCTCCAGTTTCTCCCCCTGTTGTATCTCACCTGATAAATCACCATGCTCTGAGTTTTGCGTCATTTGCTTATCTACCCATCTCCAGGAAGAACCCCTTGAGGGTAACAATGAAAACGATATATTACTTATTTTTATATCCCCATCCGTTAGCACAATGCTTGGCACATAGTAGATGCTCAATAAATGTTTATTGAATAGATGAAGATATAAATGGCTGCAGTTGAAATAATGGTTGAAAAATGTTTTCTTCATATTGTAGAACCTGTCCTTCAAATTGAAGTCTGACCTGGAGATCCAGTATGTAAAAGTGACAAAGATGGAGCTGTTCTGGTTAAGTGGAATTCTAGTGCCTGGGGACCTACCCTCTGAGTCCTTGAAGTACCTTTGAAGAACTTCTAGGGACATAGTTTCAGAATCACTGGTTTACAAAGTCAAGCTTAGAAAACGTTTTTGATTCGCTTTTTGATTTCTAATTTTTTGATTCTCAGTCTCTTCATTTCAAGTTTCCTGGGTTTCATTTTTCACACTCACTATTGCTTTTCCTTGTCCTCAAAATGTTTTTGAGGTTAAGAGAAGGTGTGCTAAATAGGAAGTGCCTGTGCTTACGTTCACTCCCAGACCCAACTTCATAGGTTCTTAAGCTGGAAAGGTTGTATGACTGACACATTCTGCAGCTCTTGCTTAAAGATTTCTGCTGCAGCCTTTTGGTTTTAATACAGTTTTGGTGGTCATACCATGGCTTCAGTGTCCTGGCTTCGGGTCCTGACTGTGGGTGAACTGGAAGTTTTGCAAGCCCATAGTCACTACTCAAAGGTGGAATTACATTTTATAGAATGCAGGAGAAGAAAGTAAAGGGAAGGCCCATCCCTGAAGATAGATATAGGCCCTCAGCCCTGCTTCATCTTTTGTACTTAGGCAGAGAGAGAATGGGAACTGGGGAGAAAGGCTAGTGATGAAGTAGTCATTAAACTGGCCAGGAAGGTAGAAGGAAGGAGAATAATGAATGCTAGGAAGAGATGTGTCCTAAGCCTAAATCTTGCTTCCAAACAAGGGAAATTCATATTTCATGTGTTTCTATATCTGAAATTGCATGTACTACCTGTATTGTCGTCCTAGTGATAGTGCTCTTCAACCTTGAAAGTCCATTAAAAGAAGACTTTGATTAAATGCACTGACCAGAGACAGAAGAGTATTGTGATTGATTATAATCTGCTTAGATGAGATAAAAACTTAAGTTGCTTAAGTTGTGGGAATGAGATAGTTTGGATGCTATCCAAAATAGCATGAAAGGCCTTTGATCCAGTTTTCAGTAGATTTGACATTATTATGACAGTAACTTGGAACTATTTTATTGTGTTCAGCCAGTTAACTAAAGATAATATTTTAGACATATTAGAAATAGCTAGGGTAAAGAGAAAGAGAAGGTAGGGGAGGGGCCAAAGAGAAAGGAAAGGAGCCAAAAGATGTTTTAGAAGATCATCTAAACCTTGTTCTCACACACCCTGTCTACACCTCCATTTCAGCGGCTTTCATATTACTTATATAACTCAATGAGGACATTCTTTAGGCACTTAGTAAATTCTAATTGGCTGTAAGTAGGAAAGAAGTAGAAGAGTAGAGGGTGAAGGCAGCAAGGTCAGGGAAGAAGCCTTAAACTGACCATGTGAGCTGATAATGCAAACATCTTTGTCGAAATGTTCTATATATAGGATTTAGGTTGAAACTAGTTTTGTATATGGAATGATTTTTCAAAACCCTTATCGGTCTTGTACAGCTAAATAACCTATTTGTTTGAGCCATCCTGAATTTAGCATTCACCTCAAGGTCTCTGCTCTATCTGCGTTGCTTGGTCTTTGGCATATGACCTTCTCTCATTGTTCATAGAGAACATTGGAAGGGTATGATGACTGGTGTGAGGCCATTTGAGATAGAGGTGAAGAAAGTATAGGAGCTCATGTCACTAGGATCTAATGCATGGTAATGTACTAACATGGCAAAATAGCACAACAAAGACATGAATGATAACAAGGATAGAGAGAAGAAATGAGATTTTTCAAAAAGATTAAAAACAGTGAATTAGCAAGAAAAAAATTTAAAATAAGTAATAAATGGTATTATCGCAAATGTAAAGAGAGCATAATAACAAAAATATTGAGGAATGTGCTGAAAAGCAGGAAAGAGGTGTTTGATGCTGGGTGCAGTGTGAAGTCTAAGCATCTCTATTGAGGGATAGAGTTACTATATCTGAGGCAGTCTTGGTGGCAGTGCAGGCTCCCTGTGGCTCCTCTTAAATCCAAGGGTTGTTTTCAGATCAGAAGTTCAAGGTAGTCATTCTCCAGGCAGACATCTTGCTTCCACTACTCCTAGACCTGCAATGAAGACATTTTTATGGCTAAAAATTATTGCAGCTACCATCATCAAAAGAGTATCTCTGAAGATATACAGACCTCTTCCAGCAAAAAGCTCCATATCATTCCTTCCCCCTGGTCTAGGAATATAACATCCTCCATTAAAATATCTCTTATATCCTGTATACCATCCACTCCAATCTCACTCCTCATAGACAAACTCTCTGCAAGAGGGTGTTTAATGTGCAACACTGTTTCTTCAGATCATATTTGTTCATCAATTTATTTTAATACGGTGTCTACCCCATTACCATTCTGAAACCATTCTAACAAAGGTCACCCATGACAGCTAACCTGTTCAGGGCCAGATTGTACATGAATCATTTTCAGCACTTATCCTTTTTCACCTCTCTGTGGAAAGGGGTGCCTCCTTCTTGAAATCCTCTCCTTCCCTGATTTCTGTGATGGAGACTTTCCTGGACGTTTTGCTGTTCCCTGGTAGGCCTGCGTCAGATCGTCATTGGCTTTCAGCCTGCCACCTACACCTTGCCTGGTCTTCTGCCCTCCTGCCAAGCTGTGTTCTCCACTCCCTTATTCATCTCATCTTGTTGGTTTTGCAATGGAAACTCATCAACATCTGTATTTTCAGCCAAGACTAGGACATTTAGAAGCCATAAAAATGGAAATCATATCTTCCATTTGATGTAATTCAAAATAAAAACAATATGGAGCCATTAAAATGAATTTAAGAAAGTTTAACAAAGTTCTTAAAATTTCCATGATGCTGATGCTTCTTTGGAAAAATAATACCTTTACTAATTTTTTTTCACTTTGGGTAACCCAATTTTGCTAATGCCCTAATCTCTGTCATCTTGAAGGGCAATCCAACACTGTTCTTGTCACTTGGCATATCTTCTTCTTAGGTTGGCATGACCCTTTCTCCTTGTTCCAGCCACCCTCCCCTCAAATAATTCAGAAAAACGAATGGAATTTGTTGCTGTGCAATTGATGTAGGAATCTCCTTCTGTTTTACTTTTCTACCTGTTTTCTCCCCTTTCTTTGTTGTTATTTGAAGTTTCTCATCATATTTCCAACCTCATCTAGTCTTTCCTTACACTACCCCTTTCTATCGTCATCTCAGTGGTACAGCATTTGAAATTACTGGAATATGACAAGTGCTGCTGACCCCGTGTCTTTGGAATGCTGACTCCCCACTTCCTGGAACACTCTTGCTCCTCCCTTTACCTGACTAACCCCTGGTCACCACACAGATCTCAGCTTGCCTCCATTTCCTCCTGGGAACCTTTTCTGGCCCTTTAGATAAGGTAAGATTCATTTGCTGAATGTTACCCAGTCCTTATCTCTTCCTTGTTATGCTTAATGTACCTGTTGTGGCTTATTTAATATTCATAAAATACATATGAGCAGAGGCCATTTATGTCTTGTTCAGTGCTATATTTCCAATGTCTAATGTTTTATTACCACAAGTAATGTTGAGTTGAACAGATGAGATAAAAGTACTAAATTGGCAAAATCTTACTTTATTTTCCCCGACCCAGTTCAAACGTCATCTTTCCTTAAAGTTCCCCTCCCCACCAGCAAAAATGTGCTTCTCTCGTAGAACTTACACATTCCATCATGATTGTTTAAAAGTCAACTAGCAAAAACTGACAAGGTTTTGAAAGAGAAGGAAAGACTGAGGAACTGTCCCAGAATGGAGGCGATTAAAGAGACATGATGACAAAATGCAATGTGGGATCCCTGGAGTGAATCCTGGAACAGAAGGACCATAGTAGAAAAACTGGTGAAACAAAGTTTGCAGTTTAGTTAATAGTATTGTACCAAGGTCAATTCCTTATTTGTGGTCATTGGCATGAAGGTTATGTGAGATACTGACATTAAGGCAAGCCGGTGGGAAAGTTCTACGGGAACCGTTTCTACAATTTTCAATTTTTTTCTCAAGATTTAAAATTACTTTAAAATAAAAAGTTAAAAAGAAAAGCCAACTAGGAACTTTCTATAGACAAAGTATATCTTAGGAATGTAGATTTCTAGCCCCTAACAGTGTCCAGTCTAGTAGGTGCTCAGTAAACACCAAAGTAATTTACCCTTGCTTGCTCCCATTTTGGTTATTTGCAGTCTGTGTTTGCGCCTTCCCATTCTGGCCTTACCTAGCAACAGCTTGACTCCTTTAGGGATGACCTAGTCCCAGAGTGCGTATGCTTGAGAGGCCAGTATCCTGCCTTTCTGTGGCAATGATGCTGTACTACATACATTCTATGTACTGGTAACTTGCTTTCATCAGTACTGAGGCTAATAAGGAAGATATATAAAATAATAAGAGAAAATGGGAAATCTGGTCTCTTTCCTACCTTATTTTATTTTTTTGAGACAGGGTCTCACTAGTTTGCCCAGGTTGAGTGCAATCACAACTCACTGCAGCCTCAACTTCCTGGGCTCAGGTGATTCTCCCACCTCAGCCTCCCAAGTAGCTGGGACTACAAGTGTGCACCACCATGCCCAGCTAATTTGTTTGTTTGTTTGTTTGTTTGTTTGTTTGTTTTTGTGGAGATGAGGTCTTGCCATGTTGCCCAGGCTGGTCTTGAATTCCTGGCCTCAAGCCTAGCCTCAAGTGATCTTCCCACCTCAGCCTCTGAAAGTGCTGGGATTACAGGTATGAGCCGTTGCACCAGCCCTACCTTGATTTTAAATGGTACAAGTTTTGCCTTTGAAGTTAAAATTTTTAATATTTGCATGCCTAGATAGTCCAGTCAGATTTTCAATTGAGCATCCTTTTTTATTATGATTTAATATATTCCTTTTTTTGTTTTACACATAGAGAACTGACCATCTTTTTACTAGTAGCATCTCTTCTCAAATTTTGTACAGGAAACGTTCCTCTAAAATGTCTCAAAGATATAAAAGGATATACTTCTCCTATCACATTGTGGTAGAAATCAGAAACACTATGGTTTTTATTAAGACAACTTGCAAAAGTTGAAAAAATCATTTAAAAACCTGAGAAACTCTTGTAAAATCCTCACTGAGCATTGCCAAGAGCATTCTAAACTTAGTCTGTCACTTGAAAATGACTATATAATAACACATGTAATTAATAAGAGCTATAATAAGACCTTCTAATCAGCTGAAAATTCAAGAAAGGTTTTTTAAAGGTTGAATCCTTTATATAAATTTTGAGTCGACGTGTAGTTATTTTCCCCTTGCTCATAAAACCTTTGATTTGCAATCATTTCCTATTGAAAACACAGAATATTTCATTTCAGTCATACCTGAATTGTCATTTGCTCTCATAAACCATGTACTCCTAACAACAGAGTTAAGATTATCTTAGCAAAGAAAAGTCCCTCTTCTCTGTTTCACGGTATCCTCCCCTGGGGCTCTCTGCCCTGGCCAACTACTGACCTATGTAATTTCATGGCATCTATCATCTTTGTATCTAGGCACTAGGCACTCACAGCTCACAAACACAAACATCCACATATGGAAAGTGTGGAGCTTGGAGCAGAGATTTCCTACAGTGAACATTTTTACAAAGCAAGAACCAGGCAAATTGCCACATTCATGTTCCTTCAACTTATAGTAATGGGTAACTGGATGTGGCAATTTGAACTAGAATTTAAAGAAAAAAGGAAACACAAAGAGCCTCCATTTGTTTATATATTGCAATTTTGAAAATGTTTACTACACACCCAAATGCTATCTACTTTGTGAGGTATCACAAATGTTTTTTCAGGATCAACACGCATAGAGACTTGGCAATATTTCTTGTATCTAAGGACTTGGGATGGTGAAATCTCCTTTGGTGAGGACACCACAGCACCACAGAAGTAGCCAATCTTTTAAACTCTCTTTTGCTTTACCAATAAAAAGACAAACAAAAAGCAGTGTTACTTGTTTTGGGGACGGAGTCTCGTTCTGTTGCCAGGCTGGAGTGCAGCGGTGCGATCTTGGTTCACTGCAACCTCTGCCTCCCAGGTTCAAGTGATTCTCCTGCCTCAGTCCCCTGAGTAGCTGGGATTACAGGCCTCCGCCAGCATGCCCAGCTAATTTTTGTATTTTTAATAGACGATGGGGTTTCACCATGTTGGCCAGGATGGTCGCGATCACTTGACCTCTTGATCTGCCCTCCTGGGCCCAATCTTACATTTTAACAAGCTTTCTATTTAAAGGAATGGGGCTTTCATAAGCAAAGAACTAATATATGATGAACTCCCTAATTAGTCTTTTAGACACAGTCTCAGAATATAAATTCCCAGAATTTCATACACTTTTCTAACCTTTATTGTTTTAACTCATAATTGAACACACCACCAGCCAACTCTCAGATCAATTGATTTTCCATTGGTGATCCTTGCTCCTTATCATTGGGACTAATTAATACTTTCATTGCTTCCATTTTTCCATGCAGTTCTTGGCCAGTGGGATGGGCATCATCACCATGCAGGGGTTTGAAATATTTGTTCAATAACTGATGTGCAAAAGTCTGGGTTATAGAAAGGTTGAAAACGTCTCTGCTAAGATTATACTACAGTGCCCTCTAGCCTATATTGCAGGGAGAAAAATGTTTCCCCTTCTGCTGTTCATTTCTAGTGGCATATTACAGTATTTGTTATATAAAGGGTATGAACCGTCTATTAAATACCATACTGCCTAAAATGCAGACATAAAGTTGCTTTCTAATAGCAGACATAAAGTTGCTCTCTTAAAGAGTCAGTGCCTTCTTACGGAAGAAATATCCAGTATCCTAAAGTGTCAACAGGTGCAGAAACACTGCACTGCTCTGTCTAGGGACTATCTGTTGAAAACCTTTGCTTGGTTGAGTAAAAGTAGAGAAGAGTTTAACTTCCACCTCTCTTCCTCATCCCCCATCAGAAGGCAGCAATCCATAAACCCTATTCTTGAGTGTGGCAAGTGCAGATGCCTTTGGTGATACCTAATTATCCTTGATCTCTTAGTCTTTCTTGCCATATCATTTTGGGAAAGAACAATATCTATAGATTCAAGCCTTCCTGTGTCTATGTTGTTTTACGTTCAACAAATAGACTTTAAAGAGAAAATTTAGTATTTCCTAAAATCTTTCTTCAATTACTTGATGTCTGTGGTTTTCTTTCCTACCTCCCCTTCAAACAGAAGCCTTGAAATAATAAAAACTTAACCTCAAGAATTTCATTAAGCAAAGCCCACAATATTTTTTATGGAGATTTTCTTTAAAAAATAGTTTATCTTTCTTCAAAATCTTCAAATTGTAAAAGTAGGTGAAGAGTAGGACATAATTTATTCTACTATATCACTAAATAACCTTGAAAGTTTTCTTAAAAGGCAGTATCTTTCCTGATTATACAAAGCATTTAATGGGAGGAAAAAAGTGCTCTTGAAGTATTGCAGTACATAGACTTTTAAACTTACAAAAAAAAATACTGCAGCACGTTTACACTCTGCCATAAAGTACTATAGTGAATAATTAAAACAACTAGAATTGTCAAAATAAATAACTATGGATTGTGGTGCAGTGCTCTAAATTTTTTTAATGCTTTTTTGCATGTTGATTTGCATAGCATAGTAATAAGCAAAGGATTTCCCAGTCATTAAATGTGAATTAACAAGAAAGTATTTTAATGGGTATTTTGGTCTTATTTCAGAATTTGGCTGGTTATTTAATTCTATACCCTTCTCTTGCATTTACTCTAAAAAAACTTTATTTGTATAAATAATGTATTTAAAAGTAAACAAATCAGAACTCCATGGTCTGAAAAACAGAATTTAGCAATTAATTTGTTACATAGATGTGAAGCTTTCCCTAGTACCTCACTTCCAAGCATTGAAGAAATGAGCATTTCACACAGAACATGTATCTTTACTATTCAGTAATTCCAAAGCACTAACAACAATATACATTTAAGGGTCTTTATATTTCATTTTGAAATATAAACTCTTAAAACAACAACATCAGTATTTCTGTGTCTATATCCAAATATATTAAATGATTTCTAAGTGAATTTTTCCAGAAGATTGTCACTATTTCCCATATTAAGTCATTGATATGAAAAATTCCAGCTCATTTTCATCTCTCCATGTATCTCTTTTGCAATATTCCAAAGTGGCCTTACTTGGTAACTTCAACTTTGAGCTGATGGATGAAACTGGCAGTTTTCATGAATTGTCTCCTAGTCCTGGAACAGAGGACTGAGTATAGGAGGAAGACTGCTGAATGACATCTGGGAGACTGCTCAACTGATCTGAGATTTGAAGCTGGTGGTGTTCACATACTTCTGCACCATCCCAGAATCTTTGCCTGAAATCATACCTCAGGCCACCTGTTTCTTGGAGTTCTATGACTAATGTCACACTGTGAAGGAGCAAAAATTTGTATCCATGTTTGTGATATGACTGGCATTCTCATTTAACCTCATAATATATTAATATGATCGAATTTTGCTAAATACGTGAACCTAAATCCAAAACAGTGAATTGTTGAGAGTGGGAAAGAAGGCTGGGGAGGTGGGAGAGAGGGAGAGAGTCGATAACACTTGTTGAATACCTACTAAGTGCCAGGTGCTTGCTGTGTATCATCTCACTGAATGATTGCAACACCATTGTAAAGAACTAGTTCCCCAGTTTTGCATGTGAAAAATATTAATTGCTGTCCCAGTGTTACCCTTGCCCAGTGAATCATGGGTCTTAATTCCCAACCAAGTATTTCTGACTCCAAACCTCATGCTTTCTGCCCATATGCACATAATCTGAAGGATCATCTCAGCAAGAAATACTTAAAGTTTTTTGTTGCTGAATGCATTATAACTTTGAGAAGGCTTTCTGTATGCCATTCCTTCTCAAACATTACAATACACTTGTGGAACACTCAATGGAAGTTTAGTTCATTATGGCAGTGATAAGGTAACAAGGAAATAAGAACAGTTCTTTGCCCTTCTTATTGCTCCCTGTCTCTTGCCTGATGCCATGTTACCCTCAGACCAGATATAAGACTTGGACCTGTGGTGTAGGTGTCATTTGCAGAACAGTAAGTCTCAGGTATAATCTTAGTTCGTGATTGTAAAGGTCAATCCAAGTTTATTAAGGCTACTGTACATCCCAGCTTTCCTGACATAGCCTTGAATTGAAGGGCTTTTATTCTTCATCATAAAGACGATCTCTGAATGTGCCATCTTCCCTTATAAGACTATTTGATACCTTTGCAAAAAAGAAAGTCTCTTGTCAAAACATATAATGACTTTTCTATTTGGAGGGTCTCAGGAAGCATAAGCAGAACTGAGTGAAATATGGAGGGCCTCCCTTTCCACCAGATGTGTCCACACGGAGTGATTGAGTGGTATGCCCTGTGGCAGCAAGAGTGACAAGTCTTAGGCCTACTTCTGCTTTCACTTTTTCTTTTGTCCATTGCTTAAAATAACTGAGCTTTATATTTTGTTCCCCTTGTCATGTGAAATTGCAGATGTTTGCTGGTTTCATTCTTTTCTTTTGTTGAACTAACTCCCCCTCTAATGGATGGTTTTTGTTTTCAAAACAACGCTCTACATTTCAGTTTGAATAGCTCCCTCTGAAATAATAAAGTTGTTCTTTTACCCATGTAATCAAAATTTCCTTTCATTTTAAACTTAAAAATAATTTAGAAGATGTGAGTGATAAATTTCCATGCAGCCGATTTAAATATTCTGGTTCATTTTCATTCATGTATCTCTACTCCCGTGGGAGAAATGTCGAATTAGGGAAATAGCAGTGCATTCCCTTCCTACTTTCAGAAAAGTACATTCCCTTCCTACTTTGAAAAAACATGTGGGATTTAAGAGCCAAGATCAAAAGTATTTTATCCTAGCTTTTAGCATAGAACTGCTACTTGCCTACCCAATATCCATTCTCCATTTAGTCCTAGAAACCTGATTTTTTCCAGTTGGCAATGTACCCAGATACACACTCTTATTTCCTAGCTTCCCATGGGTGGTCAATGAGATTAGGTAGAAGTCCTTGGGTATGCTTTTGGGAAGGCTATGTGAAACAGGCTAACTTACTTGAGAGGGAAATCTTTTTGGCCCTTTCCTTCTTCCTCCTCTTTTTGCCTGGAATGTAATATCTGAAGCACTATAGCTACCTTAGGCTTTGCAGATAGAAACTATGTAGAAAGATAGGCTCCAGAGTTCCTGATGACTTTGGACCTGCTATAGCAGCATATGTATCTGTTTTAGTCAGTTCAGGCTAAGACTGGGTGGCTTAAGCAAAAGATACTTACTTTTCACAGTTCCAGAGGCTAGGAAGTCCAAGATCAAGATGCTGGCAGATTTGGTGTCCAGTGAGGGCTATTTCCTGCTTCATAGATGTGATGGCAGTGTTTGCCCTGTGTCCTAACATAGTAGAAGGCGAGAGTGAGCTCTCTGGGGTCTCTTTTATAAGGGTGGGTGTTAGGATTTCAACTTTTGCATTTTGGAGGGGTACAGACATTCATAACAAATGCTTACATCTCTACTTCCTTTGTCTGAGGAGGAAACAAACCTGTCTTGTTTAAGCCACATATTGGGAGTTTCTATTATATACAGACAAGCCTAATCATACCTGATCTATTTTCTTTACCTTTCCCATGGCTGTAATACAAAAATATCTATTCCTCCTTCACCAATCTCTTTACTGCTCCCAACTCTAATTTCCTCCTTTTCTCCTTATTTGTAACATTCAGGAGGACATTTTCAGGCAGGAAGTGCCTGCCTAAAAATCACATATGCTATCCTGCCCAAGAATGGAGAATGTATTCACAGCTATTTCTGCTAGCGCTCAAGAGGACATTTTCAGGCAGGAAGTGCCTGCCTGAAAATCACATATATAGACTGGTCCTGCCCAAGAATGGAGAATGTATTCACAGCTATTTCTGCTGTCCCTTTCTTTGTTCTCCTATGAATATGGAGATTTTCAAAGAGGCCCAGAGACATTTCACAGCAGTACTCATTACAATAGTTGTGGGATAGAGAAGTATAGGACCGAGTAGTTCTTCTGCATGCATGAGCAATTGAAGTCTAGTATCTACCCCATAGCAAAAGATGAGTTGTATGAGGTTAGAATCTCACAAGGGTTGGATGCAGTGGCTCATGCTTGTAATTCCAGTGCTTTGGGAGGTGAAGGTGGGAGGATTGCATTAGGCTAGGAGTTTTCAGCCAACCTGGACAATATAGCAAGACCTCATCTCTCTAAAAAAAAAAAAATCGGATATGGTGGTATGAATTTGTAATCCTAGCTACTCAGGAGGCTGAGGTTGGAGGATCACTTCAGTTCAGGAGTTCGAGGATGTACTGAGCTACGACTGTGCCACTGCATTCCTGTCTGGGTGACATAGCAGGACCCTGACTCAAAAAAAAATTTTTTTTTTCACATGGGACAGGAACACAGTTTCTTTCCAATGATGTCTATAGGAAGTATGTTCTGTCCTGCCAGCAGCATTTCACTGAAAGAGTGTTTCACTGACTAGTGAATGAGAGAGCTCCCTTTAAGCCTTTATTGGACCTGGGTATTCTTACCTGCCTTCCTGCAACTTTCTATGAGATTGCTAATGTCAAAGAAGATAGAGATCAAGTTCAGTCTGGGGTAACTTAAAAGAGTGATCCAAGAAGCAATGTGGACATAAATTGAGAAATTAGAGTGAGTTACTCAGGCAGAAACACAAAGAGAAGTGCCAGGGATACAACATCAGTAAAACAAGATCTGATCCCTTTCTATGCTGCAAGCCCCTGCTGTAAGAAGATACTGATGCTGTCACATGCATGCTCTGTCATAATGCTCTGTTTCTCCTGGCTATTGCCAGGATCCTTGGTGTTGAGGCCTTACATAAACTTTCCTGTTCAACAACTCAATCCCTATCAGCACAGGCTGCTATCTCTCTAGGCATCAAAGCACTTGGCATGTTTTTAGAGAGTAATTTCAAGGTAGTTATAATTGTTGCTAATAAACACACTACATTGGGCACAAGCTGGACTAGGAAAGAGTGTCATAAAAAGAAATCCGTAATGATAAGGGATTGTAAATTGCTAACGGATATCCTAACAAAATAGAGCTTTTATTAAAATTAAGAATCTCTTTCTCATATGAAAGAACTGGGAAGGATTATTTTAGCTTTACTTGGCATAGGTTCTTCATGATAAGAGGAGTGTATATATATGCATTTTGAGGGCAACATCCAGAGCTTGGAAAAGATCCAGAGAAGAGCAAATGCAATTATCAATAGGTTGGAAAATTGGCCCTTTAACAAAAGGTTGAAAGAGTTGGATGCATTTAGCCTGGAGTAGAAGCAATTTAATAACTGTTAAAGAGCTGTTATTAAGGAGGACACTGACCAATGTTCTCTCTCCCCATCGAGGACACAAATAAAAGGAATTGTTTAAACTGGAAGAGAAGAGAGGGATTTAGATTAAATATTAGGAAACATTTCTTAAGAGTGAGCATCATTAAAGAAAAAAATGCCATAAGCTATAACCAGTTCCTGAGGAAGGCGAAGGACTCTGTGTCTCGGGATATTAGTGTAGTGGGCACAACACAGGCTTTGAACCTAGACAGAACTGCTTTTGAATCTCAGTTCTTGCCTCAGCTAACATAAATAAAAGGATCTTAAAAATTCCTCCACTTTGTAGATTTTTTGGGGAATGTGGAACATAGTATTTGGACATGCATTTAGGTGATAAAGATCATAAATAAACATTATTTTTCCCTTTAACTACTCTACTGTTGTTGAGATTTTACAGTACACAGGTTAGGCAATGCATTCTTGTCAGTACTGATTATTTTTCTTTGCTTTGCAAGGATTTGGCTTCTGTTTTTTCTTGAAAAAATGGATCCTAGCAATTTGTGGCAGATTATTACTACTTGGTTTTACAAAGTCATTACTGGTGTGTATGCGTGTGTTTGGATTCACACTTACATCTTGAACAGGGAAACATTAGAAAGGTATTTCAAACTCAAAGTAAAAAGATACATATTAGAATTCACAAAAAGAAACCATTGGACTAAACATGGTATGCTGAAGCATAGCATTAATTTCCCCTCTTTTGCCATAATTGGATCTGTTACCTGGTATACTGTCATTTCATCCACTGTTTGTGAAAATCTCTATTTAGAGAAAACCTTGTCTGTTTAGCTCATCCGCCACTGTCATGACTGCCTCCCATGCATTCGTAGGTTGGTCTTTGAAGCACATGTTCTGAAGCGGCTGATTGCCTTCCTCGGCTGTAACCTCTGGGTCTTAATTAAGGGAACTGTGTATTTTTCTGACATAAGTGGTATTATAGCATGTGCAGTTGTTAAACTAGTGGAGTTTTCTCTATTTTCAGAAGCTAATAAGGAGGCAGAAACTCTGACAGTTGCTCTGTCTTGATTCTCACCTTCATGGAAGACTCCAAAACTGTGACCTTAAGCTTTCTCCCTAAGTGGGGGAGTGTGATTCTTAGCTCTTGGGGCAGGGCTTTAGGGCACTTTCAGTGAGCACTTACAGCTCTTTCATGAAAAGAGTGTTGACACATACTGAGTGCCTCCTGGGTGCTGGGTGCCCATCTAAGTCCTTCCCATGCATTAATTCATGCCATCTTCCCAACAGCACTATGAATTTCTAACTGTTTATTATTGCTCGCATTTTATAGATAAGAAAATGGAATCACAGCAAATATAAGCAACATGCCCAGGAGCACGCAGCTGGCAAATAGCTGAGCTAGCACTTGGACTCAGGCAAACCGGCTCCTGAGCCTGCACGTGTAACCACTGTGCGACACTGCCTCTCAGAGCAGCTTCCTGTTGCCTTTGGAGCAGATCTTCGGAAGAGTGTCTGGAAAATGCCTTGACACATTCTAATTATTTGTTCCTTTATCATGGGAATGTTTCTGAAATCTTGGAACCAGAAAACTGCCAAGCTATCTTCTTAATTCTAGTTTCGTGACTCTTAACTTCGAATACAGAATTTATTATGGCTGGTTAACTTAGAACTCTCTTGATTCTAAAAACAGCTTCCTGACTTATTCTTCAGTCTGCCAGAGCTGTTCTTTGCAGCAGTATGTTAACCCCTTCACATCTTTCTTTATGTCACCACGACATTAACTTATACCACAACCATGCCTCTGGAAGGGGTAGCCATTCACATGCAAAAGCATATCACAGATGACACCTTAGAAGCCCTTCTTGACTGGATTCACAAAACACTGACAAAAAACCTCTATTCTACATCTAATGGTGCATCCAGACCCACCAAAGATTTTTTTTTTTCCTCCAAATTCCTCAGAGGTAATATTCTCATAGTCACTCTGGCTTTGACTTTCAGTTCCCATTGAAGTGTTGATCTCCCTTGCCCTTTGCTTCCCTATGCTCCATAGTGACCCATTCCTGGCTTCCTTCTCCCCCTAGACTTCCCTGCGATTGCACACACACAAGGCGTTTTTAGGTATAACAGACTTTATTGAACGTTTGGGGCAACAGGTATCAGTTAGCAGTTGCATCAACACAACACAACCTCAAACTGAATTTAGAATTTTCTGTTTCTAAATGTCCTCCAGCCATCCCATCACAGAATTCCCTTAGGTCACCCTTGTAGCAAGCTCCAGTCTCTTGCAGCTTCACCCTACTCCCTTTCTAACTATACTTTAAATACAGTTTTTCTTGCATTTTATGCACGGTTGTCTAGTTGACAACTCCTTATTTGGCTTCATGCCTGCCTTTGTCTAAAAATTGGTTAATATCTTGCTAAACAAAATGACCATTGGTTATTTACCAATATAGCAGAACAGGCAATGACTTTTTTCTCAATGACAGGAATTTTTACTTTCCCCTCTGATATAAGAAGTGGCCATAGTCAGTTTGAGTTTTAAACACATTTATTCTTTAGGCTAAACTAGTAACAAAAATGTATTAGTGTTGTATTTTAAAATATGATAAGAAACACAGTGTGCTATACAGTGTATATAACTTCCTCATCTTCTGGTAAATGAACATTAATATGAAAGTAAACCAGTACCACTGGTTACATTAACTGCAGGAGGTAGTGTTAGCTCTGGGGCCAGCTTTACCTTTGGGGAGAAATTCTTGAATAAGGCAATGATTGCTAATCAAATCTCATTTCTGCTTATTAATGGTGCCCAGTAGAGAACTTTACCCATACCTCAGGGCTCAGGTAGAAACAAGGGGAGAGAATGGATCCAGACCAAGTGAGGCTGTGACTGTTGACTACTATAAGGGTGAATTAGTATGTTCTCACACTGCTATAAGAGATACCCGAGGCTGGGTAGTTGATAAAGAAAAAGAAGTTTGATGGACTGACAGTTTCACATGGCTGGGAGGCCTCGCAATCATGGTAGAAGGTGAAGGAGGAGCAAAGGTATATCTTACGTGCCAGCAGGCAAGAGAGCATGTGCAGGGGAACCACCCTTTATGAAACCGTCAGCTCTTGTGAGACTTATTCACTGTCATGAGAACAGCATGGGAAAAACCCACCCCTATGATTCAATTACCTCCCACCAGGTCCTTTCCATGACACATGGGGACTATAGGAGCTACAATTCAAGATGAGATTTGGGTGGGGACACAGCCAAACCATATCAAAGGGCCTCTGAGCAATCCACAGACCTATCGCAAGAATGGGTATGGTGAAGGCACTTCATGGTACCAGAGGCTGACAATCTGGCACATGGGGGTTCCAGGTGGGGCACAGAGTGCAAAGTCAGGCACAGCTAATCCATAGCAGAAGCACCTGCTTCTTCACAGCAGCATGGCAAACACTGACTGGAGGATGACAGCAAGACCCTGAGAGAGGGGCTTAGATGGGTCTGTGGCTAGGGTTCTAGTCCTACAAGGAGCCAAAGTTATTGGTCATCATATCTATGAAGGTTATGGGAAAAAAATTGTTTCAACACAGTAACTGGAAAAATTGCCATCAGAAGGCCTCAGGGACCTCTACTGCTTGTCCCTTGCAGGATCTGATTGACAACACAATTTAATTCCCAGGTCTGTGTATGGGAGGCAGTTTGTGTCTTCTGATCTAATTCTTGCCATTTTCATGATTAGCTCAGGAGCCTTGGCAGTCCTGGGCATATGAGGACCTTGGAAGGCAAAGTCAGGGAAATGTGGCAGGGCCAGTGGTCATAGAACATCATTCAGCATACACTGGGATACAGAAGACCCTAGCTTTCCTCCTGGGGCATAGGCAGCAGAAAGAGCATTGTTTCTGTTCTTATAAGGCAAAAATTTAAAAGTGTGTCAAGCTACAATTTATGAATTGTCTGGAACTCATGGAGGACCTTGGTTGTAGGATAACCAACTGACTCAAAATCTAAGAAGAGAGTGGGGCCTCCTGAAAGAGACAAGACATACATGCTGGCTTGGTAGGGGGCAGACACTGGTTGGTAAATTGATGGAGGCTGAGAGTGAACTGTTAGGAAACTGAAGAACCTGAGGAGAGACAGAATTGTGGGAATGCATAGACTCTCTAGGGCTTTCCTCCATGAACCCCAGTGGGTACTTACAGGAGATATTGGAGCAAGACTTTTAAATGTGTCCTTTCTGGATAAAATAAAGCAGGAAAGGGAAGTACTTTAATTGAAAGGCTGGGCCTTATGGATGAGGAAGCAAGGACATGGACTTTTGAGGAGTGAACATTCCAGGCAGAAGGAGCAGCAAGTACACAGGCCCTGAGTTGGGAGTGGCCTGGCTGGTGAGAGGAGTAGCAAGGAGACCAGTGTGGCTGGAGCCGAATGATCAGGGAGGAGAGGAATAGAGATGAAGCTAGAGCGGAATCAGGGGCCAGGTTGTGTAGGGTCTTTGGGATGACTGAATGACAGACTTTGGCTTTTGATTTGAGTAAGATGCTGAAACCATTGGAGGGTTTTGAATAAGAGGTGATTTAACATGACCTTTGATTTAAAATGATCTTAAAACTATTTGGCAATTTCCAATGACGTTCAACGTACATTAACCTTTTGACTCTGCAGTCACATTGCTGGGTATTTATCCTAGAGAAATGAAATGTATGTTTGCACAAAATCTTATGTATTCATGTTCATAACAGCTTTATTTGCAATAGTCCAAAATCAGAAATAACCCCAAATGTCTTTCAGTGCTCAATGGGTAAATGGAAAAACAAACTTTGGTATATCAGTACGATGGAAAACTACTCAAGAATAAAAACAGCCGTGAGCAGTGGCTCATACCTGTATTCCCAGTGCTTTGGGAGGCCAATGCAGAAGGATTGCTCGAGCCTAGGAGTTCTAGATTAGCGTGGGCAACACATTGAGACCCCATCTCTACCAGGAAAAAAAAAAAATTAGTCGGGTGTGGTGTTATATACCTGTAGTTCCAGCTACTTGGGAGGCTGAGGTGGGAGGATCTCTTGAGCCTGGGAGGCTGTGTGAGCCACAGTCGCACCACCGTACTCAGCCTGGGCAAAAGAGCAAGACTGTGTCTCAAACAGTAATAAAAATAAAGAAATATAAAATACGTTTAACAGCTTGCATGGATCTCAAGGACATTATGCTAACCGGAAAAAAAAAAAACAAAAAAAACAGCCAACTGCAAAAGGTTTTATACTGTATGGTTCCACTTATATAATATGTTCAAAATGGAAAAATCATAGTGATGGAGAAGAGATCAGTGGTTGTTGGGGTTTAGAGTTGGGGAAGGGTATACCTATAAATGAGTGGCATAGGATGTTTCTTTGTGGTGATGGAACAGTTCTGCATCCATTTTGTTTTTTGTTTTTGTCTTTGTTTTGTTTTATTTATGAGGCAGCGTCTTGCTGTATCACCTAGGCTGGACTGCAGTGGTGCTATTTGGCTCCTGTAGCCTTGACCTCCCAGGCTCAAGCGATCCTCCCGACTCAGCCTCCCAAGTAGCTCAGACCACAGGTGTGCACCACCATGCCTGGCTTGTTTAAAAAAAATAATAATTTTTGTAGAGATGGGGTCTCATTATGTTGCCTAGGCTTGCCTCAAACTCATGGGCTCAAGCAATCCTCCTGCCTTGGCCTCCCAAAATGGAGGAATTGCAGGTGTGAGCTACCACATCCATTCCAGTTTTGTGTCCTGATTGTAATAACGATTGCATAAATCTATATGTGTGATAACATTTCATAGCCAAAATGTGTATATATGTGTATTTATATAAGTGAGTACACGAAAAGAGTGGTAGACTCTTAAAAAGGTCTCTCGTTTAGTTAAAGTATTGTACCAATGCCAGTTTCCTTGTTGTGTGATGTACTATGATTATGTAACTTGCTCTCATTGGTGAGAACTGGGAGAAAGATACACACAATTTCTCTGTATTGTTTTTGCAGTTTTTTTGTGAGTCTAAAATTATTTCTAAATAAAACATTTTTTAAAAAAGGATCTCTCTGGAAGTTATGTTGAATCAACACTGAAGGGACAAAGGGGAAACAGGGAGACCAATTAGGAGGCTACTGTAGTCATCCAGGTAAGAGATGATGGTGGCTGGGACCAAGGTGGAATTGGTGGTGGAATTCCTACCTGTCCCTTCCAGGCTGTGCAATGGGACAACTTTAAGAAGAGCCAGACTCTCCAGCTGTCACTACCCCGTCACCATCTCTACTATCATCTCTGGACCCCATCTTTCACCTATGCTCACCCTGACACCACTTCTGCCCTTGTGACTCCTCACAGCAAGTGTGGGTGCTACTTCCCCTGAGATGCCATGAATTTCTTTTTCCTTGTTGCCAGGATTGCCCTGAGCCATCACAGGCCCTTGATTTTTACTATCTAAGCTGTATTTCCTCTGCCCATCCATCCAATCTTCCTCTGCCCATAAGATTGCTGTCTGGTTTGAACTGGAATTTCTCGCTGTGTCCCACTGGAGGTATATCATAGTCTGCTCTTCTCACTCCTCTGTCTCAGGAAACATGGTGGCATTCTCTTAGGAGGCTTCAAATTCCTTTTCCTCCTTATAGGGGAAGAATTTGCCTCAGTCATATTTTCTATTGGTGTCTCCTCATCTCTCAGCTCTTTCCCAAGGTACTTTCCCATGTGAGAGAAGGAAGGAAATCTCCATGTCAAAGCATTTTTCTTCCTACTGATTCAGTTTTATGGTGTTTATCCTTGTCATCTTTAAGGAGCATGGCTACCTCAATGCTCTGTGGGGGAAACACCAAACAGAGGCTCAATCCTCCCAGTATTTAGCCCCTATGACAAAGAGGATGCTACTCCTCTTCTACTTTTGATGATCCACCCCTTCGGTCATCTTTCTAAAATCACCACACCAGCCCACATCCTTCTGGTGCAACCTTCAGATGGGAGAGAAATCCCTTCTTACTTCCTGACTGCAGCCAGGCCTTCCACTGTCCCATCCTTCTGAAAGTATGTGCTTTGTGGCCACTCAGATGTGAACATTTTCCCAGGGGTAGCTGCTCTGCTAGGTTCTTGATACATAAAACTTGAGCCCTTGAGAGGTCCTGGACCATTGAGTCCCAACTGCAACCTACTTAATATTTCATAGTAAGGCTTTGCAAGGCCTTGTATGAATTTTAGTCATCCTTGACATTATCTCCAAAATGGTTGGGACTTTTGCTCTTGGTTTTCTAAATATGGACTAAATCTTCATGGTGGAAAAAAATATAAAAGCTTTACCTTGCTTTGAGATCTTTTCACTTTTACTTCATTAAAACAAATTCCTTATCGAAGTATACATGACTTCTAGTTACTTTATAACAATTATAAAATTGCTGTTTAAATGAACTATGTAATTTTAGAACAACACTAAAGTATAGCAACACTTTACCACTTTCCCCATTTCCCTCTCAAATCCGTATGTTCTCTGTGATGTTAAGTTTCTGAGGAAGACCTCATAAAGTCATTGAGCATCCACTGGTGATCCTGCAAGATAAAAGATCCACAGCCTGTGTTTCAATTCTGGCACTGATGAAGTTCTTTCTAGACACAGCACACCTGTTACCCTGTCACATTCTCTGCCCTCTTGCTAAAATTTTTCCTTAGGCAGATAATTTCTTTTTCAGATCTACAGATGGTTAACCCATCAATATGTATAATAAACTCATTTGTATTCCAGTTATAATTATTTACATTTATTAAAATTTTATCTATTCTTTTTTCCCCAATTTTATATTCCCTAGTGCTAACTATCTGATACTGAGCAGAGAATAATACTTAGTTGCAGGTGTAGTACTTCCAAATGTTGTGTCATCTTTCTCTGATACGCAGACTAACAAGTAAGTTCTTTAACAGCATTATTCAGCATTATCCAGTTTTGACTTGTGTTCATCTCTGTTTATGTTAATAGCATCAGTGTTTTCACAGGCAATTGTTTTTTTTTTAACCTAAATTATAGTTAAAATATAGTTTTACCTAAAAGTTTTAATTTGAGTTGGGTTTGCATTCAATAAGATTAAACTTAGATTTCTAATCGTCATAAGGTAAAATATATTTGTGGATCAAACATTGCCTTTGGAGCAAAACTGACCTGGATTGGAAATTTACTTTGCCACCAAATGGTTATGTTCATGAGCATTTTAAGTTCTTTGAGCTGGCGGGGTGTGTGGCTCACAACTGTAATCCCAACATTTTGGAAGGCATAGGTGGGTACATTGCTTGAGCCCAGGAGTTCAAGACCAGACTGAGTAACATAGTAAGACCCTGTCTCTACTAAAAATGTAAATATCAGCCAGGCATGGTGGCACACACCTGTAGTCCCAGCTATTGGGAGGCTGTTGGGAGGACAGTTTGAGCCTAGGAGGTCAAGGCTACATTGAGCC